>NW_026112198.1:147500-195704 GCF_024679095.1 Eriocheir sinensis | reverse complement strand
CGAACTTGTCGCCGAATCATTTCGTGAACAAATCCGGCGACCGGTTCGCCGACATGACCAAGATTCTCAGGAGTCTGTGACCATTCGGCGACATGCCGGCGAATGCTCAAGACATGTCGGGACAATTCGGAGAGATGTCGCCGGCTATTCGGCGTCCATGTCGTTTTTTTGTCGCGGAATAATTGATGACATGTCTCCGCATTGTCTTCGTATGTCCCTCAAGTGTCGGCGAAATTTCGGGGACAATTCTCCAACATTGCAAAGATTTCTGACAGCTGGTCATATGATGTCCATGTGACATATAAAAAGCACGGGAATCCGGGGTGCAACACACTTCTTCACCTGCAGCTGAAGAGCCCACCTCGTCTCGCAGCTTGTTCCAGGAAAATGGCGAGAGGGTGATCAAATCGGCTCACTCGACCCTCTGCGGAACCCAAGAGCTATGGTAGGCCCCAAGAATGTTCGCGCCTACCTCATGGACTACTACAACACCCTTTGAGCAGTGCCCTGGCAGGGCAGAATTATGGATGAGTAAATACCGTGTGTGATAATATGTGTGATAATATGTGTGGTAATATGTATGATAGAATGTGTAATAAAATGTATAACACTGACTTGGTTTTGTTTTGCCCTCCTACATATATTTTAGAATGAATGAATATTTACTTAATATTAATAAACATACCAGTAACTGAAAGAAGAAATACATTTAAATAACTAAAAAATAAAATAAATAAATAAAGTAATAAATAGTAAATATATAAAGAAATAAATAAAACTGTTAGTTTCATGCCTATTTTATACATTCATGATTCTTCTTGTTTTTCATATTTTCTTGTTTACTATTTATTATTATATTATTTTATTCCACATACACACACAGAGAGAGAGAGAGAGAGAGAGAGAGAGAGAGAGAGAGAGAGAGAGAGAGAGAGAGAGAGAGAGAGACACCCGTGTACATCTCCCACCGCGACCCGATTGCCGTGTCGTGATTAATTCGCCGAATATTCGGGGATATGTCCCCGAATAGTCTTGGCCATTCGGCGACATGTCGGAGACATGTCCACGAATAATCAGCGACATGTCGGTGACAAATTCGCCAACAAAATTAAAATTTCAACGGTCAAAATTCGGCGACAATTCGCCGAACACCACGACTTGGACGCCGAATTGTCTTCGGCGTTCATTTTGCATTCGTGCACATTCGGCGAACGGCCGCGAATTTTTCATGCAACATGAAACTTTCGTGGCGGTCGTGACCAACTGTCAAAAGTCGCGCGGTGGACGCAGACAGGTCCCCGAACGGCCAAGAACAGGCAAAAAGATGCCGAACTTGTCTACGACACAGGATGACTTGCATATTCGCGCACATTCGTGAATAAAATTCGGCAGTGTATTTGGGGCTTTAGAAAACAGAAGAAAATAATCTTCCATTGTATGTGTGACCTATTATTTTTATTTCAGGTCTCCACCTCCTCTACCTTGATGCATCGGAGAGGAAGGCATTAGATGCCTACATGCTGTATTACTGGCCGCTGTTAGTGTCTGTAGATGAACCCCAGCTGCTTCGTATTTCCAAACATACATCAGCAGACTGGGGACACATGCTGTTCACAGCTCAGCTTTTCAAACCTCAGCAGGATTGTGAAAAAGACGGGTTAGCTGCAACAAAATTCATAACATTTCGGATCCTTCAGCGCTTTGGAATAAATTTACTGACCCCGCATTTCGGCAAAATCTTGCCACGCAATGCAGGCATACCTTGCCTACCGTCACTCGTTATTACGAGTTCTCGGAAAGTAGAGCCAGGGAAGGCAGTGGTCTACACGCTGAAGAAAATGAGGAGCCACTGCGGCAACGAAGATGACCACACCGCCCAAGACAGCGCTCCCGGTGTGGAGGATGAAAACGTACGTATGTGTCACGTGGTATGCGCTTTAATGCAAGAATAAATAGCCAAACCTGAATGGAAACCAATATTAACTAATGTTCTCAACTATGGTCTCCAATAACCTGATGAACCGGGGACTGAGAGTTTCCTGCGTCCAGCTACCCTCTACAGCAATCGACCAGCC
Source organism: Eriocheir sinensis (assembly GCF_024679095.1). NCBI lineage: Eukaryota > Metazoa > Arthropoda > Malacostraca > Decapoda > Varunidae > Eriocheir > Eriocheir sinensis. The sequence goes on along the minus strand of NW_026112198.1, from coordinate 193,629 downwards.
CTCCTGATATCGGATGGCGAAAATGTGGAGTGAGTAGAAAAACACTAGTAGTGTGAGTGGCATGCATATAGCAGTGTGAAATTGCTCAACACTAACGATTTTTCACTTTCAGGAGTGCCTCCTCGCTGGGAAACCGATCCTGCAACAGGAGGCAGGCACAGCTATGGAGTAAGTAGACACAACACTAGTAGTGTGTGTGATGATAGATGTATGCGGCGACATATCAGACATGTCACGAATAATCAGCGACATTTCAGAAGTGTCTTCGCCAACAAAATTAAAATTTCAACGGTCAAAATTCATGTACTGTCATCGCTCGAACACTACTGCTACTTCGCCGACCACCCAGCACTATATCCAATGAGGAATTAATTTCGGCGAACGGCATCAAAGGTTTTCAAAGCAACATAAAGCTGCCGTAACGGCATGTAACTATCAAAGGCGCGCGGTGGACGCAGACATGTCGAACGGCCAAGAACAGGCAAAAAAGATGCTGAACATGTCCCAGTACAAACACTTGCATATTCGCGCAGATTCGTGAATAAAAATTCAAGTACTTGAATAGGCTCAGAAAACAGAAGAAAAAATATAGGCAGCAATTCATCACGTTGACCTATTTTTTTATTTCAGGAAAATGCACCTTTCTTTGATGCATCGGAGAGGAATTCCTGTCACCGGTTTGTTTATATATATTAAGGATCGCTGTGATATGTTCATGCATGAACCACTGATTGTTAATTATACATCAGTTCTGGTCACACATGCTATTCACAGCTCAGCTTTTCAAACCGGTGCAGAGGATTGTGAAAGATGATTCAGGGGTTAGCCGCAACTTGCCATACGAGGAAAGATTCATAACAGTTCGGAAACTTGTATTCTCTAGAAAGGCAAAGGTTTACTGAGACATGATCGAGGTTTATAAATGGATGCAAGGGCTTTAATACCGAGACATTATTAAGGTTTTGTTGGAAGAGAGCCAGGACACGAAGTAATAGGTCTACGCTGGATAAATTCAGGAGCCACTGCAGCATGGGCAAAAATTGGTTTACTACACCGCCCAAGACAGCGTGGTGTGGATGATGAATAGGCTTACGTATGTCATGTGGTAGTGCCAATACAAGAATCACTTTCCAAAATAGACTAGATAAATTCATGGACAATGATATCAACTATGGTTAGATACACGGGAACTTAGGGTCTGAGGAGTTTCCTCGTACAGGCCTACCGGCCTACTTAGAGACTCGACCGAGCCCCTCTGATATCTTATCTATTATGTCCAATGAATAAAAGATAGTAGTGTGAGTGGCATGCATATACCCATTCTCTCATTCAGTTATCCATTCATATCATACCATTTCACAACAGAACAGGAGGGCCACGCACCCTGATGGCGGAATACAACACTAGCGCGTGTATGAGAAGCATATAGATGATATGCAGTTATCAGAACTAACAAAGCGTTTTCAATTAAGTGGCACCCGTCAATTGGTAAAGAATTCTCAGATGAAGTGTACTGTCATCGCCAGAGTACTCTTGCTGCAAACACCCCAGCATTGGGGTAAACAATGATTAATTTCCGAAATCATCAAGGGTTTCACAGATAATAAAGCTGCCATAACGACGTAAAATCACGTCCAGTTCGATGGTCCTGATCAAGTGAAGGAAGTCAAAGAGTACTTAGACAGCTTTTCCAGTACAAACACTTTTAATTTTCTAAGATTAAGTACAAATTCAGCTACTTGAATAGGCTCAGAAGAGAATTAGCAATATAGACAATATAGGCACGGCAATTCATCGTTCAGTTTTTTTGCGGAAAAATGCACTTTTCTTTGACAGGGCGGGAAATTCCTGTCACCAGTTTGTTTATTATCGTATATATATTAAGGATCATTTGATATGTTCATGCAAACCACTGATTGTTAATTGTATCAGTTCTGGTCACCTTACTATAGAATGGATATCAAATGTTAGAATCGGTGCAGAGGAGGATGACTAAGATGATTCAGGGGTTGAGAAGAAACTTGCCACTGCCATACGAGGAAAGACTCAAACAGTTAAACTTGCATTCTCTAGAAAGGCAAAGGGTGCGTTGAGACATGATCGAGGTTTATAAATGGATGAAGGGCACAATAGGGGAGACATTCATAAGGTTTTTGTTGGTAAGAGGAACCGGGTAGGACACGAAGTAATGGGTTTAAACTGGATAAATTCAGATTCAACAGTTACATAGGCAAAAATTGGTTTAATAATATGGTGTTGGATTAGTGGAATAGTCTTAGAAGTCATGTGGTGAGTGCCAATACAATCGTCACTTTCAAAAATAGATTAGATAAATTCATGGGCAGCGATATTAGGTGGGGTTAGATACGGGAGCTTAGGGTCAAAGGAGCTGCCTGTACAGGCCTACCGGCCTCTTGTGAACTCCTGCGTTCTTATGTTATCTATTATGTCCAATGAATATAAGATAGGATCTTTGTTTCATTAACACCATTACCCATTCTCTCTCATTCAGTTATCCATTCATATCATACCATTTCACAACAGCCAAACCAGGCTGGAGGTTCCATCACGCATCCTGATGGCGGAATCCTCCCACCACCTGACCCTAAGCTGGCGACGCAGAAGCATATCAAGAGTGATGATCAGACGTCCATCTCATGACTGTGTAAGCGTATTTTCAATTAATTGGCACCCTTGCACACAGGGGTAAAGAACTATGAATGTAAGGAATGTATAACAATTTACCCAGAGGAGTACTCTTGCTGCAAACACCCTTACACACATTGGGGTAAACAACTATCAATGTAAGGAGTTTCGGAAGCAATTCATCCGGAAGGGTTTTTACACACACTGGGGTAAAAAACTATGAACGTAAGGAAAAATCACGTCCACGTTCGATCTCTTAACACTGCACAAACACGCGCGCCTTCGGGGAACAATCAACAGTCGCAAGGATAACTACTAATAGCAGTTGCGTTTAATTTGACCATCCCTACGCTGGGCGTTATGGTACCTTTAACTCGTCAAACCATTATCTCTACAACAGCCAAACAAGGCTGAAGGTTCCGTCACGCCATCTGATGGTGGAATCTACCGGCAAAAGCCTTGTATATTCCGTATAGTTTTCACTTTAGGCTCGTTGGAGGCCTAATATGGCGCTGCAGAAGCATCAAAAGAGTGACGAACAGAGGCCCATCCCAGTCTCAGTCAGTATGGCCGTCATGGTCACTCGCAGCGACAGTCGAACGACCCGAAAATGTTGCGAGGGCTTAACAGCGTTAGGGTACGTCTAACTCGTCAAACCATTCTCTCCACAACAGCCAAACAAGGCTGGAGATTACGTCACGCCACCTGATGGCGGAATCCACCGGGAAGAGCCTTGTGTATAATAATATGGCGCTGCAGAAGCATCAAACGAGTGACGAGCAGAGCCCCAACTCTCTCAGTCAGTATGTCTGTCATGGTCACTGCAGCGACAATCAAACAACCCGAAAATGTTGCGTGGGCTTACGCCCTTATGGCCTGAGATAGATAGCATTTTTGGGTCTCAGGACAAATCTAGGTAGCATAATTTCTCACTTTTGAGCCGGGCAGGACTTGTTAGTGTGACAAAAGTCACCGGTTAGCGATATATATATATATATATATATATATATATATATATATATATATATATATATATATATATATATATATATATATATATATATATATATATATATATATATATATATACCCGCGCTAACCGGTGAGTTTTGTCACTCCATCTAGCAGTCGAGATTGAGAAAAGAATCCCAGATTCGAGTGGGTCTCCGTGGAACGGGGATTCTCCTTGCCCACCATGAACCAGATGTATGGTTTTCGAAGGAGAGGTCAGGGTCAAGAACACCCAGGAAATGTGGGAGCTGTGCGCTGAAATCTATTACATCCACTAACCAGTATACCATGGCCTCGACCCTTGTAGGTTTGGTAGTTATGGGAGAGAGTCCACGTTGCGTGTTGCATAGTAGGTTCACGGAGTGAGTGGGTCTGGCAGAGGGGACACGTTTCTTTGTTGAATAGAAGCTTTATGGGGCGGCAGTTAGAATCAAGGATCAGAGAGAGAAAGGATATTGCGCTCCGACGTCATTGTTATGACGTCACAGGGAACGATGACGTCACGCCCACCTCTCGTGGGCAATGTTGCCCAAAGCCATGGCGAGAGCATGGGAAAGCCCCTGCTATTACGTTATTTCAATGCAGCAGAATATGAAACTAGTACAGAATGACCGTTTTGTAATAGGCTGGAACATTTATGCACCAAATCTAGAAAATTAACCAAGAGAACTGCAAAAAATCTGAAGTTGAGCTGTCATGGATGCTGTATTTCGTCCATACTGTACTATGTGTGTTTCATATTTCCTTCTTGTATCCCTACCAAAATATCGGTGACTGAAACAGCAAGGAATGCCGTACCATTCTCTTATAGTGAGGCAAAAAACTGGCCTAGCCTACTAACACATAATGTGACATATGTCTCGATCACTAAATTTACAGGAATTTGAATGTTTTCAGCAGAACTCAACAGTAGTACATATAGATTTATAAAACTATTACTACTTTTTCTAGATACACACCCCACAACATCAGATAAAAAAATAATTAAAGTAACTCTGCACATTATTCTGCTAAGGAAGCTGATTCATTATGCTACCCCTTTAGTTGGTGTGTCAAATTTGGTAGTATAAGTATAAAGATGGTGCAACGTACGTACAGAGAATATTAACTGTTAAACAGTTCATGTCACTATGAAAGTATCTTGGCGCTCAAGACGGTTACGGTAAGGGTTAACCGTCATTCTTTCAGTCACTGTATAGGGATGAGCGAGTGCTGTGGTGCGATGCGTTTGCCTGGGGAAGAATGGGTCTTCTCTTACAATTTCTTTGTTGATGTATATATGTGCATATGTTGGGAAACAGTTGTGCGATTTAATTGTAGCTTATGGTTTTGATGGACGTGTGTCCGGACTTGATCACCTCAGCAGTGGGGAGAGTAATATTACGGTATGTTATCCTAAACTACTAATATTCAACCACCAACCAATATTATGTTAAGTGACGAATGTCGTATTTCAGCCGCCAAAGGCAATTTTGGCTCCTCCGTAGTATCGCAATTCCTCCTGTTTTGTCTGAAGACCAATGTAATAAACTTTATAATTAAATATATTATAACTTATGCCTAGCGTTCATAAGTAGACTTCATATATTGTATTGCTCTTGTACGTGTGTGTGTGTGTGTGTGTGTGTGTGTGTGTGTGTGTGTGTGTGTATAATAGAGAGAGAGGATTTGAACGCGGGCGATTTATAAGACAATAATTACGGAGTCTAGCCTAGCCTACTCTTGGTTGTTGGGCGAGGGGGAATTACCGTAATTACTTCAAGCTAACAGAAATATATGTCCTGACTTTTTTGTAGTACTATGATAAAGAAGTAACAAGAATAGGAATAACTATGGCGCCATGTAATGTATTACTCCTCCCTGTTTCTCTGCGTGAGGAAAGGCTTGGTGGAGGGCGTCCGGTGATGCAGGCCAGATTCACGAAGCCGCCTCCTCTCCGTTTGCACTGCAACGTTGACTTGTATGTTTCTTGTTATCTCGACTGCCGTCGTGAGAGGGTTCTGGGTGGCTGACTGAATGATGGAGTCGCCTTCTTGCCGGGTGGTGTGACGAGGGCCTCAACATCTTTTTGTATTTTCTAAACTTTCAGCCTCTCCATACCTCCTTTTCCATCGTTGGACTGTTCTTTTACTGATCTTCATCATCCCGGCTATTTTCTTTGTTGACATGTCAGCATTGGCCAAATCATCGACAGTTGTCTCCTTCCTGCAAGGAAGCGCCGCGGTGCCGTGTGCAAAATGGCGTCGTGTGCATTCAACCGCCAGTCACGATCAAGCGAGCGTTTGTGAAGGCATGTTATGATATCATTATTTAGGATTATGAAAATAACACATAAATGAGTGATTTCATTTCAGTTACAATGTTCTCATGATTTGAGTATAACCATGGAAAATATTTATTATTTAAGGCAAGGTGCAACATCACTCCTGTACGGTAGTGAGTGGGTATGGGACGGAGAGAGAGAGAGAGAGAGAGAGAGAGAGAGAGAGAGAGAGAGAGAGAGAGAGAGAGAGAGAGAGAGAGAGAACATCCACAGATTAATCCATCCATCCAGCCAGCCAGTTAGAGAGACAGACAGACAGAATATTCATGTTCCGTTGCTTCATGCCATCAGAGAGAGAGAGAGAGAGATGTATGGTAGCGAGTGTCTGCGGGGCCACGTTCGGGTGTCTACTAGTAGGGTTTGCGCGGTAGTCAGTAATACGGGAGATGGTTACAAGGGGCTATGGTAGTTATGGAAGGGACTTGATATGGTAGAGGGGTCATGTTGGCTGTTGAACAGAAGGTATATGTGGGTCGTAAGTAGTGTGGGAGGGTTCAAAAGTGGCTGTGCTGACCAGAGTAGGTGTATGGCAGCGAGGGCTTCTGTAGTAATGGTGGAAGGAAGGAAAAAAGGAAGGAGGAGAAGAAGACGAAGAGGAAGAAAAGTAGGAGAGAGAGGAAGAAGGTGGACCACAGAATTGCCACGGGTACTGCTATAGTTAAACTGTTACAAATAGTCCGTTTGGGCGAGTTAGCTACACTTCCTTCCTGGCGCCTGACCGCGGGCCCCGTGGGGCGTGGGCAGGCCTTGCTCCCCGCCCCCCTGCTCGCTGCTCCCGCAGTCTTCCAGAGGCCCATAGACCCCGGGGGAAGCTTCCAGCACAACACTATGTTATCAAAGTAGCGTGCTCAGTGATAATGGTGATCTGTTGTGTATATGGGTGTTACAGTGGCTCAACTGCGGAAAGTCGTCAAGGTTTTAAGTTAATTATGTTTCCTAGAGACAAACACACCTTAAAGAAGTGGATTTTGGCCTGCAAACGAAAATATTAATATAGTGAGGGTGAAGTCTGCGCGGGTAAGGTCCAAACATTTTCCAAGAAAGTGATAACATCAAAGAAAAGCAAACAAAGCTCCATAGTAAAAGTTTGGTAAAGGTAAATTCATTTAGTAAAAATATTGCGTAAATATTATACAATATAAAGATATGTATAAAAAAAATAATTCATTATATACAGGATTAGTTACCCCTGCAAATTAAGCTATAGAACACTAATGTTCATAAAAGTTTAGAAAACGTTAGCATCGATGGTAAACAGACCAATCAATATTTCTGCAGCTTGTTTACCATGTTTCTCACATTATTTATATTATTGTATAGTATTAGCTGTCTAATTTAATGACTTATCCTTAGCAATGAAAAAGGCACAAAATCTGACCGTGAATAAGAATAAATAAGGGTTTTCTAGTACATTTTATACCGAGAGAGTGAACCAGATGACATACCGCAGTCATGACGTCATCGATGACGTTTCAATGGGCTATCCTTATAGTATATCATCATAACGGAACCCCCACCCCCCCACATTGGACGATGGAGGATGGTATGCCCCGCATTAACCACTCGGCCATGGAGACGCCCTTCTTATGAGGCGAGCTAGGGAAGAGTTGGTCATCAGGCCGGCCGGTCAGCTGCAATACAAAGTAAAGCCAGCGCAGAGTAAATAATTATAAGAAATACTAAGCTTTGCAAATTCCTGTTCTTTAAGGTATGTCCATAAGATACACCTCTACTTAGAGCAAGAGAGTTTCGATAAACAAGTTTTGGATCACTTACTTAATTGACCGACGCGTCCTTGGCATCTTAAGGATAAACGTGAACGGGCTCAGTCCGAATTCTTACTTGACCGACGCGTCCTTCCCAGCAAACCAGCACCGTTACCAGAAGGGCGGCCACCGTCGGCAAAATTTGTAGCGTCAATTCGACGGAGGGCCTCCGTACTCCCAGCAAATATAACAGTCGGCAGAAGGGCGGCCACCGTCAGCAAAATTTCTGACGTCAAATCGACGGATGGCCTCCGTACTCCAAAGACTATAATTATCATTTCCTGCAGTGACATGCTGTAAATGCGTATGTAAAAGACGTTGTTTATGAATGTGACCCAATGGTATGTATGTGATGGATAATGAATCGATCGGTCTTTCCAGAAACTGCAAACGACCATGGGCATATAATATATACACTTATGTGCACACACACACACACACACACACACACACACACACACACACACACACACACGCGCGCGCGCGCGCGCGCATATAACACAATTAACATTCACCAGTGACGTGTATCCTTCTTCGATTTTTTTTTTTTTTGTAATTCAATCATTGTGTTATCATCATTAATATATGAAAATTAAAATGAAATTATGTACTACGTGGAGTTCTATACCCATAATGTGATGCGAAAAAAAGGCGGGCAATCATGATGTGTTCGCTGGAACGCCGGCGGGCGGTGTCACGGGCAATATTGACCCTCGGGCAAAATTGAGCCCGGGAATCCACATGCCTCTGTTATCTTAGCTCAAGCTCGTGTATGTGGGCTTCTTTTCGACTGATATGGCGTCTAGAGCTAGCATGATCATCATTCTTTATTATGATGACAAAGACCATGTCAAAATTTGCCTCATTAAATAAGAAATTACATAAAGTTCGGTAGCTTTTCCTCGTCGCCAAGCCATCCTCCAGCAGCGCTCCGACACCCATGATCGCACATTCAATTTTCTCAGAAAATAGGATACCAATCACATTTACATCAACATATTTCCACAGGTGAATACTTAGGGCATGTTCACACCAAGTTGCGACGCCTGAGATTCATTAATAATGACAAGGGAAGGAAAAATATAGGCCCCTGTCATCGACAAAACTGAGCCTCGGGCAGAATTGAGCCTGGGCATCTATATGCTCAGATTTCTTCGCTATTATATGTTGTAAGATCGTTCTGTTGACATGTATGGGTAGATTAACGCTTTCTGTATCTACATTTTGAAGGAAAACGCAAAGTTCGGCCTAGTAAATCAGAACTTACATAAAGTTCGGCAGCTTTTCCTCGTCGCCAAACCATCTTCTAGCAGCGCTCCGACACCCATGACCGTACATTAATTTTTCACAAAAAAATGGATACCAATCACATTTGCATCGACATATTTCCACAGGTGAATACTTAGGGCATGTTCACACCAAGTTGCGACACCTGAGATTCATTAATAATGACAGGGGAAGGAAAAGTGTAGGGCCTTCCTTGTCTCTAATTTACCGACGTCCATGAAACCGTACACGGCCTGAGATGGTGCCAAGGACCAGGGCGTCTGGTGCAGGTGCATCAACCTCAACTACTACTGCTACAAGCCTGCATCTTGCCATTTCAACGTAATGGAGCAAAATAACCTCGATCAAAGGTAAGTCTTTGAATCTTATTTTTACCTTTTTACCCTCTTTCAGGTCAGGTTACGTTAAGGGCGAGGTTAAGTTATGGGGTATGTTATGTTAAGGATTAGGTTATGATAGGATACTTACTATGGGGGTCAAAGAACCCTGGCTAGGAGGTTATGATGTTGGTTTTGGGAAATTTACATAGATTTGTTGGAAATTCTTGCCAAATCTCGCCTATTGAGGCCTCCCCCACCTAAACTTTGCTTTTCTGACAAGTCCTCAGGGTTGTTGGGGCTAGGAAAGGATGACAATACAAAGAATTGGAGCAGTATTTGTATAGATATACCATTTTGAACCCAAAATATATGCGTAAAAATTCCAAGCAATGCTGATATCGATTTTTTAAAAGATGGCGTTGGCTACTGACCAAGACAGCATTAGATATTGATCAGGATGGGGTTAAGGTATTGACCAAGGTGGCATTAGGTTTGTTCGAGTACCTAGGTTAGATTTAGGCTGGATTAGCTTCGGTTAGGTTTAATTATACGAGCATGCGAACAAAAAATGTTTGTTTTTTGGGGTGAGTATATACTGTACTATAAGTTCACCTGTCTCAGATTTTCAGATGAAACTATACTTTTTCATTTTCATTGCAAATGAACCTTTTTTTAAACCCTTCCCCCACATAACTGAAGGATTTCCGACAAAAATAAGCAGATTCATACAAAAAGCACCAAATTCTACCAGAAAAATGTATTTTCATCTTCAAGCATGTGCTAAAGTTACAGTTTTGGGCAATATTCCCTAACCTAATCCAACTTAACACATTGATTGGTACTCATTGGCACTGGATCAGTACCTAATGCCACTTTGGCCATTACTATCATCACTTTGCTCAGTATTTATCGCCATCGGGTCAGCACATTTAGATTTGAATCTCCTCCTCTACCCCCCCCTCCCCCCTTCTTCCCCTGCAGACCATCATGGTGCAGGTTAATGTGGGTGGACTCTGGAGGAAATGATAAATTATATAAAAACTAATATCGCAGGAATGAACATTCTGACAGTAAGATATACACCATTGTGTTGTATGTGAACCAAGTTCTTCATTAAGAACAACAATGTTTTTAGCAATGAGATAGGTGAACTTATCAATTTTTGGTGTTTTGGTTGCTTTGTTAATTAATTTTGTCACAAATGTGTAACTTCTGAGGAGGAATGAGGTGATAAAAACTGAATTACAACAGAAACAATGAGGGGATCATTTAAAACACATCTAAATCTACCAGAAGAATGTATTTTCATCTACCATTAGGAGACAGGTCCTAATCCTAATACTGTATTTATAAACAATTTATTCAAATAGAATATTTTCTTTCTGGAAAAAAAATAAAGTGTGTCAATTTTTCAATTTTCAAGTTGACAGTTTTATATTATTCCTGAAAAATAAACTATCTTCATAAGGAAAACCATCATGAAATACACAGGAAAAAAGTGTCTGTGCCTCAATATAATTTAAACGAAACCTATCCCAACCTGGTCAAACCCTAATGCCACTTGGTCAGTACTAATGCTCCTAATCAGAACCTAACGCCACCTGGTCAGTATGACTTTTGCACCACCCTATCTTTCGACCTATCTCTTTGTCAGAGGGATATAAATGCTATCCTTAGGGTAGCTTTCTCATGGGGACTGCATTTTAACACCAATAAGAGTGTAGTACTAAGATGTCAGACTTGTTTCTGGAACGCGTACATAGACTCTTGGGTATTCTGGTTATAACAGTCTAAAATTTCACTCTCACCTCAAAATCAGTCAGTAAAGCAGCAGGACTGGCTAACAATTTGCTGAGGTCCACTCTTTGCAAAAATATTGAGTTCATGGTATCCCTTTCTAAAAGCCTTTGTTAGAGTTAGGGTCCCCTTACCAGATGGACAGGATCTTTAGCAGTGCACCACAAATGCGCTCTAATTGGTAACGCTGTCAAAATGCTTACACTGGTACTCCTACCCTCCCACTACGCCTCTGGTGGGAAAAATTTCAATTACACCCACCACGCTCACTTTGCCAAGGTCGCTTGTGGAGTACAGTCATGATTCCCAGATGCGCACCATATTTGCTGTTTTTTTGATCATTTTCTTAGTGAAAATGGTTCCTCCAGCGAAAAGAAAGCTAGTATATTCTAGTGACAGTGAGGATGAAAGGCGATCTCATCCTCTGGGGCCTCGTAGGGCAATGAGAGGGCGAGGAAGTGGGTTGAGCCCAGTTATAGTGACTCCTACCACCACCACCCAGCCTACACTATTATCCACCTCTGCATTGACATTTATGGCCTCTACTGGTGCCCCAGCAGCTTCAAGGGGTGCCAAGACCACCCATGGATCCTCTGTAGGTCGAGCAGGCAGGTCGACTGTGCGAGGTCGACCACACGGGAGAGAGAGGAGGACAGCGCGTGCATTATCTACTCACTCACAGCCTAGCACACTGCCTATCACCACAACTGTCTCTCTCCAAACTATTTCCTCTACTACTACTACTACTACTACTACTACTACTACTACTGCTACTACCAGTACTACTACTACTACTCAGCCTTGTACTAGTGGCACTTCTATAGGGACGTGTTATGGTAGAAAAGGTGGTATTAGAGTCCAAGGGAAGGTGAAGTCTGTCCTAGTACAGAACACCCTGTCCACCCAGTGCCCGACCACTAATCCCACGCCACCCTGCCAGTCCAACGTAGGTTCTACCACCAGCCTCACTCCCTCCAAATTTGTCGCCATACTCGCCACACAAGACGATTTTTCTGACAGCGACGAAGATTTGGAGGCTAAGCGACAGGGTTGGGTGATTGACAGCGATAGTGGGGAGGTTGGGGAATCAAGTGACGATGCTGACGGCATCTCTGTCTATTTCACGAGTGACCAGGAGGAGGAGGAGAAGGTAGACGCGGAAGAACATCAACAGCAAGACACACAGCCTGAACCCAGCCATACTTTGGTTCAGGAATTTCAATGGACACCGGGGGACAATTTCATACCACAATTGCATGACTTTGACCCTAGTAACTCGGGTCTGCGTTCTGCCTGGCCCTGCGACAATGAAGCGACTGAGAAGGACTTCTTCAGGGCCTTTTTCGACGACGACATCTTGGGGGTCATCGTCAACGAAACAAACAAGTACTATGCCTGGGTGAAACACAAGACGGAGGTCATTAGCCCCCGCAGTCGTTTTACCTCCTGGGTTGATACTACTCCTGAGGAGCTACTTGTGTTCATGGCCCTAGCTCTGGTGATGCCCCTAATCAAGAAGCATGCCCTTCGAGATTACTGGAAGCGTGATCCAATGATATCAACACCCCTATTCCCCAAGTTCATGTCTAGGGACCGCTACCTAATGTTGATGTCATTCCTTCATTTCGCAAACAACGACCAGCCCAACAAGGAAGATCGCCTGTGGAAGATTCGACCCATTATGTCCATGATCCTCAAGAACTACAGGAAATACTTTTACCCTTTTAGGAAAGTAGTGATTGATGAAAGCCTGATGCTGTTCAAAGGAAGGGTAGCTTTCAAGCAGTATATTCCATCAAAGCGCCACCGTTTCGGAGTAAAGCTATTCGTACTCTGTGATTGCGAGACAGGCTTCATTCTAGACTTCATTGTGTACTCTGGCACCGACACCGACATTCCGAAGTTACGTCCTGGCGATCCTCTGGGCTTATCAGGACAGATAGTAAAGAAAATGATGGAACCCTACACCGGCAGTGGGCATGTACTCTTTACCGATAACTGGTATACCAGCCCATACCTTTGTGAGTACCTGCATGAACAGAAGACAGGCATGTGTGGCACAGTCAAGGCCAAGAGAAAGTACATGCCCAAGTTTCATAGGGATGACCAAGTTCTCCTTCCACACCCCAGCAGTAGTGAGACTCCTGATACTGAAGACGATAGCAAAATCACGGCCCACATCAAACGTCGACAGAAGAGGGCAAAGAAACCTAGAACCATAACCCGCCGTCAGACTGAGAAGATCCTGGCCATAAAATGGACTGACAGGAGGGATGTTCACTTACTTTCCACCATCCACGAAGGAAAAATCAAAGAAACTGACAAAAAACACTATAGAACCGGCAAGCCCATCAAGAAGCCCGACGTCGTCATCGATTACATCGAAAACATGCGTCTCATTGATAAATCAGACTGCATGTTGAGTGGCGTCGAGTGTGTCAGAAAGTCGACGAAATGGTACCAGAAACTTTTTTTTCACCTAGTTGACCTGACAATGCTGAATGCTTACAACGCCTGGTTGGTGGCCCGCTACGACCCCACGAAGCCTAAGATCAAGTTCAGGGATTTTGTGTATAACGTGTCATATCAGCTCCTTGAGGAACATGGCACTGTCACATCACTGACACGGGGTCGTCGCAGTACGATGAGACCAGACAGGCTTCAAGGGGCAGCCTACATTTCCAGACATCACTTGGCACTGACACCAAAGAAGCCTGGTGAAAACAGACACTGCCTTGTACAGTGTGTTGTCTGTAAACTGAAAAACAAGAGAACCCGAGTGACGAGTTTGTGCCCTGAGTGTGACGTGGGGCTGTGCCTCGGGGACTGCTTTTTGCGGTGGCACACACAGAAAAACCCATAGAGAAAACGAAAAACTCACCAAAAACAGTGTCTGTGTAAATATGTACAGTATAGTTATAGTGTAAGGAAAATAGTTATGTTACTGTGAGTACTATGACTGTAAAATAAGTTATGTACGTATCATAAGCTAAGGTATACAATAGTGGATACTTTTTTTTTTTATATAAAATGATATATTCTGTTCGGTATTTGTAAATACAGGAAACATTATTTATGCAAAAAAGGCAAATATGTAACTGTGCAATGTAAACTACATGTGCATAGACTGTGTTATACGATTTCATGCACTTCATTTTGTGTGGTAAAATTCATCACATACTGAAAATTCTTATCATGTACAAATACACACAACATATACAGACAGTCTAACAGCAGAACATCGTCTCTGAGAAGCGGGAGTCGCATTATTGCGTTCCGCTGGAGGCCCCAGCTTCCCCCACCCTCCCTCCTTCGCCCGGGACGGAGCGGAGGTTGCCAAATCACGCCGCACTCCAACTTCAAGGCTCTGTTGCGGCGAAACTAAATTGAGTATTGCCAAAATATTTTACCAGTATATGCGCATAATAAGTATATTGATGATAAAAATGTTTCCATTCAATTTTGTAACACTCGATTTTTTCGTGATTTAGCCGGATCACGGGGGGGTGCCCATATACCTCTGATCGGATCGTACGGGTTAACCTCTGTATGGTCGTGACAGTGAGTGTTTGAAGAGCCATTCTGCTGGCAACCAATATTGTTATACTGACCCTGATGGATCGCGGCTACAGGGAATTGCAATCACTGTGGCTGTGTTACGAGCGAACATTCATCCTCCTGTCCATGCTGGGATTATATATATATATATATATATATATATATATATATATATATATATATATATATATATATATATATATATATATATATATATATATATATATATATATATATATATATATATATATATATATATATATATATATATATATATATATATATATATATATATATATATATATATATATATATATATATATATATATATATATATTTGAAAGCTGAAAGGGGTATATGAGTACGTGGTCATATTCACACCTATAAGGTTGTTTTGATTTTTAAGGATTGATATATTGAGGTTTATAGTGTTTTACTGGCATGTTGGATCAGTCATATGGGCAGCTTCATCAAGTATAGAGATAAATAAGTGGATTGGAAAAGTATCATTGTGTGTGTGTGTGTGTGTGTGTGTGTGTGTGTGTGTGTGTGTGTGTGTGTGTGTGTGTATGAGTGGGAGTCGGTTGAGATATGGCTCTTTATCTGTATCTGTCTTTCATCTGGCTATGTAAGTGTCTGTCTATCTGCATGTATTTCGATGCGGATAGCTGCAAAAACCCTTGTAAGAGAAGCTAGGCTGTAAAGTGAAGGCCAGCAATCAATACTAGCAATTTCAAAGGTAGACACGAGTTTGCAGTATAATTACTCCTTTTTAAAGCGTGTGTGTGTGTGACGCGAAGACTCGTGGGAGGGAGTGTGTGGGATGGAGAGAATGTTATCGGTATAATGGAAAAAAAAAACTAGCCGGCAGGTGAAGAAAAATGAGAGAATTAGAATTGAAAATATAAAGGGGGTAAAGATAATAAAGAAAATTTTTCCGAAGAGAATACGCTGAAGGTAGAGAGGTGAAAGAGTACGTTGCCAACAGATGTAAAAAATAAAATAAGTAAAAGTGGGGGTTAAAGGAGCATATGTTTGAGATTAGTAAAGAAATGAGAATGTTTTAGGGAGAGGAAAGAATGAAGGGAGAGTGTAGGGGTTATAAATAGAGGAAAGAAGGGAGAGTTAAGGGATTAAGGAGAACTATATTAGGGAAAGGGAGAGGAAAGATAATGTTTCGGGTAGAGGGAGGAAAGAAGGGAGGGGATAAAAGGATATAGGGAGAATAGCATTGTGGGTTTGTACGCGATAAGAAAGGTAGAAGCGATTTTGGAAGGATACTTGTATGATTTGGAGAGAGAGAGAGAGAGAGAGAGAGAGAGAGAGAGAGAGAGAGAGAGAGAGAGAGAGAGAGAGAGAGAGAGAGAGAGAGAGAGAGAGAGAGAGAGAGAGAGAGAGAGAGAGAGAGAGAGAGAGAGAGAGAGAGAGAGAGAGAGAGAGAGAGAGAGAGAACGCAGGCTCTGTGCTCGGGTTTCTTGAGTTGTGACGCCGAGCAAGTATTTACGTGTTAATTATACAGTTCAGTAACTCATGAGGGCGGGCTGTTGTTGCGGGGGGGAAGGAGGGGGAAGGAGTTTGCTGACAAGAGGGAAGGGAGGGTTGGTGGGGTTGAAAGGGTGAAGGGGTGGTGGGGCGAGAGGTTGCTTTTGGTATTGGGGAGGTTAGATTTATTGGGGTGAGCGGTTGGCTATATTAGAGGATGAGTGAAAGGAGGGGTGTTTAAGCTTTATGAGACGGGGAGTTCGTATGTTATAAAGAGGTTTAGTATTGGTAGTTTTTATGCTAGTGGGACAGTGGCTAGGTGTGGATAAGAGGTAGCGTTGTGGGAATTGGTGGCTCATGGTGGTCTGGTAGTGAGAGGTACTGGGAATGTGTCGTGTGTAGGGGTGTGTAAGATGATGGGTTAGTGAGGCTGATCAAGGAGGAGTTTGAAGGATTGGTGCTGGTTATGGTATGAAGGATTGTTGTGTGGAGGAGAAAGGATTGTGCAGGGCTGGTGGGTCTGCGGTGTTTGTGGGGAATGTTATGGGTTAGGATGTGGAGTGGTGTTAATGGGGTTAGTTGGGTGTGAAGTTAGTGTGATATGGGATTGGTGATTTATTGTTTGGTTGTGGGGAGGCGAGATGAGGCGCCGATGAACACAGGACCATCGTATTCAGAGGTATATAAGTGATGAGACTATGAATATGACTATGAGACTCTATTGGGCCTAAATTGAATGAATTGGGTCATATTGATTTTTCGTATCGTGTTCCACCCCCGTCTCTATATGTAAATGCGTCGCAGTGTGTTTAGCGTGTGACTGGACGATGTGTGTAAATATAATTAAACACATTTTGTGTGAACATTGGCATTACTGACAAAGTTATTTACTTGATTTGGTTCACTAATAAGGACGATATAAATTACTTATATTTATATTTAATAGACAATACTAGTATTTTGATATTTTTTCAGCTGTTTATAGTTTATTTAACTCGTTTTGTCTAATGAACGAATGATTAAAGTAAGTCACAGCCTACGCCACGCTGACAAACATGGAACTCCGCAGCAAGATTGAAAGAAATATATTTGTTGAGTCTTACGTAATATTAATGCAGTAATCTATTGTGTACCTGTTGTAAAGGAAATGTTTTAATGACGCGACACTTTTCTTTGGTCAGCATTTAGTCAGCATTCAGTAACATAGACACCGTGCAATATACAGTGAAGGTAAAATATTTGTAATAACACAGAATAACAGCAGCAACTCCAACAGCAATAAGAGAATAAAAACAATTTCCGTGACAATAATTACATCAACAGCAGTAAGAGGAGCTGGCCGAGTCTTGATTTTTAATTCACACCGAGGGGTTCCATTGTCAACACATGTCTCCGCATCTCATCTTCCATCTCCTAGGACAGTATTGGATAGAGTTCTGCGGATCAGCCAAGTTCCAAAAGAAATCATCACTCAGTAAGGTAGATTGATAGATAAATAGAAAGAGATAGATAGAGAAAGAGAGAATCATACACATTTAGGATAACTCTGTGACCTCTAATCAAAAACATCATCTCTATATATCTGCCTTCCTGTCCACCACCACAAGGAGCATTCGCAGGTATTTTCTCATTACATTCCAGGAGGTGAGCTTCATGTGACCCTCTTATTTTCCCTTTTCCTCATTTTCCCCTTCTTTTACATTTCTCCCACTCTCCTCTTTTCTCCTTTTTTAATTTTCTCCCTTTCTCTATTTCTCCTCCTCTCGTCCCACCTTCCCTTCCCTTACCTATTCTCTTTCGCCTTTCTTCGTGTCCTTCCTCTCCTTTCCGAGCCCTTCCGGTGATAATACCATTTCTGTCCCGCTCTCCAAGGCCACTTACACATGACAATATTCGACCTAAATTGAGTTAGGGTTCATTTTGTCTATGGCGCACATTAGTTTTATTGCTTTCGCTTGATTGGCTGTTTAATAGCTTCATCGTGACAGTGGCGCGGGATGATTATTGTTTATGAGTTTTTGCTGGTGGGATCAGAGTTGTCGCACGGAAGCGTTTCGAGGTTGGCGTGCGGGAAATAAAAGCGACTTGATCTTTACCTGCCGTCCCTTGCCTTTCGAGAGGAAGGAATCAATAGGTCACGCTGTACAATTTTCACCCACACACTACTTGATTTTTTTTCTATATAAATAACTCCACACTTCACGCTCTACAAACAACCTCATGCCTATACTGTCTGCACACAACCCCACGCCTACACTGTATAGACAACCCCACGCCTACACTGTCTGCACACAACCCCACGCCTACACTGTCTGCACACAACCCCACGCCTACACTGTATAGACAACCCCACGCCTACACTGTCTGCACACAACCCCACGCCTACACTGTATAGACAACCCCACGCCTACACTGTCTGCACACAACCCCACGCCTACACTGTATAGACAACCCCACGCCTACACTGTCTGCACACAACCCCACGCCTACACTGTCTGCACACAACCCCACGCCTACACTGTCTGCACACAACCCCACGCCTACACTGTCTGCACACAACCCCACGCCTACACTGTCTGCACACAACCCCACGCCAACACTGTCTGCACACAACCCCACGCCTACACTGTCTGCACACAACCCCACGCCAACACTGTCTGCACACAACCCCACACCTACACTGTCTACAAACAACCCCACGCCAACACTGTCTGCACACAACCCCACACCTACACTGTCTACAAACAACCCCACGCCAACACTGTCTGCACACAACCCCACGCCTACACTGTCTGCACACAACCCCACGCCAACACTGTCTGCACACAACCCCACGCCTACACTGTCTGCACACAACCCCACGCCTACACTGACTACAAACAACCCCACGCCAACACTGTCTGCACACAACCCCACGCCTACACTGTCTGCACACAACCCCACGCCTACACTGACTACAAACAACCCCACGCCTACACTGTCTACAAACAACCCCACGCCAACACTGTCTGCACACAACCCCACGCCTACACTGTCTGCACACAACCCCACGCCAACACTGTCTGCACACAACCCCACGCCTACACTGACTACAAACAACCCCACGCCTACACTGTCTACAAACAACCCCACGCCAACACTGTCTGCACACAACCCCACGCCTACACTGACTACAAACAACCCCACGCCTACACTGTCTACAAACAACCCCACGCCTACACTGTCTGCACACAACCCCACGCCTAGCTGTCCACACACAACCACACGCCTACACTGCCTGCGATCAACCCCACGCGTACACCGTCTACGATCAACCCCACGCCACAGTATATCTTGTAAGCCTTCACATATTAGGAAATTCATAGTTTACCAATGGAGTTACCACATAAAAATACACAACGTTTTCTTTAATTTTGTAGTGAAATATATCCTCTTTTCCCCTCGCAACACGTGTTATTGACTCGTATTTTTAAGGAAATGATATCTGAAACACCATATAAATCATGTTATTGTCAGGACGATGCAATATACGGATAATTTAGCTCAGAGAAAGAGGAATGGAGTATAAGCGAAAAGGGAAAAGCTGAGAGAGAGAGAGAGAGAGAGAGAGAGAGAGAGAGAGAGAGAGAGAGAGAGAGAGAGAGAGAGAGAGAGAGAGAGAGAGAGAGAGAGAGAGAGAGAGAGAGAGAGAGAGAGAGAGAGAGAGAGAGAGAGAGAGAGAGAGAGAGACACAAACAGACAATAGGACAGGGAGAATAGCATTGTGGGTTTGTACGCGATAAGGAAGGTAGAAGCGGTTTTGGAAGGTTACTAGTATGATTTGGAAGAGAGAGAGAGAGAGAGAGAGAGAGAGAGAGAGAGAGAGAGAGAGAGAGAGAGAGAGAGAGAGAGAGAGAGAGAGAGAGAGAGAGAGAGAGAGAGAGAGAGAGAGAGATACAGACAGACACAGGCAGAAACAGATAGACACAGATAGACACGGACAGACACAGACAGACACAGACCGTCACAGACACAGACAGACACTGACAGACACAGACAGACACAAACAGACACAGACAGGCAGAGAGCATAAAAGGCCCTTCCAGCGGCAGATAGCTCACCTGGTGGCGGCGGGCGGCAGGTAGACGGCGCTTCAGGTGGGATGGAAATTTCTTGTTCTCTTTACTGAGCCAGAGTGTTATTGACTCGCCATCCGGGATTCTTTCTTTCATCTATTTCTCACTCTACTTTGATTTTCTCTTTTTTCCTTTTTTTCCCTCTCGCTTGATTTTCCCTTTTTTTCCTCACTTTTCCTCTTCCTCTGATTCTACCATTTACAGCTATTTTTCACTCTACTTTGATTTTCTCTATTTTCCTTCACCCTTTTCTTCCCTCTCAATTGACTTTCTCTTTTTTCTCACTTTTTCCCCCTCCTTCGATTTTGCCATTTTCATCTGTTTCTCCCTTTCCCTTGATTTTCTTTATTTTCCTTCACTCATTTTTCCACCATTTTTCACTATTTTTCTTTTCATTTTTGCTTCTCTCTATTTTCTCTTTTTCCTCCTCCATTTTTTCCTTCTCCCTTAATTATCTCTTTTTTTTGTTCCCTCATTTTTCATTCCTCGTTGATTTTCTCCCATTTCTTCCCCTCCCCCCATTTTTCCCTTCATTCTTGATTTTTTTTATTTTTTCCTTCATTCATTTTACCCACTTCTTTGATTATCTATATTTTCTTCTCTTTGCCCGCCTCCCTTGATCTTCTCTTCTTCATTCCTCCATTTCCTTATCTTTCTATATTCTCTCTTCTTGTCCTATTTTTCCTTCTCTCTTGACTATCTCCATTTTTTCCTTCATTCACCTTACCCTCTCCCTTTCTAAATCTTCGTCTTTTTCTTCCTTTTCTTTGACACTTTTTTGTTCTCCCGTTTTCCTCTCTCTTTTCTTCCCTTATTTTCCCTCTCTTTTGACTACATCCATTTTTTTATCATCACCAATTGTGCTGTTTCCTTGCTGTTTCTTTTCGTCCTCTCCCATTTTTTCCGCTCCCTTGTTTTCTTTTTCAATTTCCCTCCCCGTCCTTATCCCGGTATTGAGTGGGGCTGCGAGTGAAGTGAAGCTTGTTATGGCCCTTTGTAGGCCATCGCTTGAAAAATACATCTCGGGCTTCTGGGTATTATTAAAGAGGCTGTCCATCCATCACTTAACACACTCGGGCCGGCAAGGTGGAAGGGAGCGTGCCAGTCCATCAGTAATTCATCCTGTGGCCTACTGATGCAACCAACTCGCCTTCTCCCCGCCGCCCTCCCTTTCTCTCACTCCCTTCCTTACCTTCCATCCTTCATGAGCTGGTGATGGTAAGAGAGGTGGGAAGGGGGAATGAGAGAGAGAGAGAGAGAGAGAGAGAGAGAGAGAGAGAGAGAGAGAGAGAGAGAGAGAGAGAGAGAGAGAGAGTATAAAAGGCCGTCTCGATTGTAAATTCTATACATATTAGTGCAAGCTTGTTCATATAGTAATTGGGTTTCTTTCATCATTTTTAGTTTTCTCTCTCGCTTATTTCAATGTATTTTATCTTTTATGTATTGCCACCACTATCTGAGATGCTTACAAATTATCATATATCAAGGGAGGTATCGTTTAAGGAGCTTTGTCTATTGTTTCCTCAGTCACGTTACCTCTCGCTCCAGTAAACTCGTCCATAACTTTGAGTCCAATTTACTTTAATAATTCCATATAAATTTAGCCATTAGCAAGTCTCCTTTATCTTTCAAACTAACTCTGTATTGTTATACCTGTCTGTATGTCTGGATCTGTCTGTCTGTCTATCTGTCTCATTATGTTTGTTTGTCTGTCTCTTTGTCGGTGTGTCTCTCTCTCTCTCTCTCTCTCTCATTAACACATACACGCACACACACAGAAAATGTTCAAAAAGAAATAAAAGTGAAATAGTAAATAAAGTCGGTTAATCACATCATCCTCTTCTTTTTGCTCACCCTCTCTCCCTCTAATCCTGCTCCCCTCCCTCCCGATCACCACGCTCATCCCCTGCCCCTATACCTCCTCTTCCTCTCATCCTTTCTCCCCATTTACAGCAACGCAACATTGTCACTTTCAGTGCTTAAAGGGGTGAATAATCCTTAGATCTGTCTGTCTGTTTATCCACATATTTATCTATATATTTGTATCAACATGCAGATCTACTTTGATTGGCTTCCTTGAATTTACGTACCTGTGTATCATCTCACTAATCTGCGTTCTTCTGTTTATCATGCATACTAATCATTATTAAGAGCTTTGGATATCTTTTCGAACAGAATTTGAACCCAGCATTCGTACAATATTATATGCAAAGGTTTTTTTTCAAACATTTGAATGCTAAAATAATAACTAGCAAGTTAAGCACAATTCACAAAATCTGCATGCTTCCTATGAATAGACTGCCTGAAGCAGTGTTATATTACATTAATTAATTGCCTCTATTTCGAAATATGCGTTGTATTTTCCTGTTAAAAGAAAAGGTCCCGATTCATAATACTTT
Organism: Eriocheir sinensis; assembly: GCF_024679095.1. Lineage (NCBI taxonomy): Eukaryota > Metazoa > Arthropoda > Malacostraca > Decapoda > Varunidae > Eriocheir > Eriocheir sinensis. Next base: position 170,925 of record NW_026112198.1, on the reverse strand, counting down.
ATCATCAATAACTTTTTAAAGACAATAGTAAGAAGGTAGCTTTTGTCCTATATTTCTCATTTCTTATTTTTTTAGACTCTTTAATCATATTGCTCTTGCCATCTGCTTTTACGATATTGAATCACGATATCTTTCTCTTATCTATGTAAAAAGTACAGGAAACTTGTCAAATTCAGAACACTTCCTCCTCCTCCTCCTCCTCCTCCTCGTGTTCTATTTCCTGCTTAACCTCCTCCTCCAGCTCTGCCGTTTATTTTCTCTTTTCGTGCTCTTTTTCCTCTTCCTGCTCTTCCCCCTCCTCCCACTCTACCTCCTCCTCCTCCTCTTCCTCCACCTCTTCCTCCTCCTCCTCCTCCTTCTCCTCCTCCTCCACGACCTTGACCTAGCCTGCCCCTCCCCGTTTAAGCTCAGGGCGTGGGATGTGTAAGATGTCTGGAACGAGGCGGGCGTTTATCATGCCACACTCTGACGATTGCACATTCCTTTTTATTGCATAGTCATCTAGTTCACTTTATGCTTCGTTCATATGAGAAACTGGAAGAGCGATGTTGGTTTAAGTTTTTTTCTGTGTATTTTGTATGTTTTATTTTACACGTATTAGTAATTTTATTGAAGTTTTTCCCATTTATAGTTTAGAAAAGTGATTTTGTTTCTTTGCTGTGTTGCTTCTCTGCTGTTTTCTCTAAACTTATACTTTCGTGTCGTTTTCTTAAACAGTTTCATTTAATTTTCTGTGTTCGAATGTTTCCCTTACCACCACCATGACTGCAACTACTGCCCTTACTACCACTACTACTACTACTACTACTACTACTACTACTGCTACTACTACTACTACTGCTAGGAGGAGGAGGAGGAGGAGGAAGAGGAGGAGGAGGAGGTAGTGGGGGAGGAGGAGGGGGAAGAGCAGGAAGAGGAAACAGAGCACGAAGAGGAAGAGGAGACGGCAGAGCTGGAGGAGGAGGTAGAGCAGGAAATAGAGCAAGAGGAGGAGGAGGAGGAGGAGGAGGAGGAGGAGGAGAAAGTGTTCTAAATTTGACAAGTTTCCTTTACTACTACTACTACTACTACTACTACTACTACTACTACTACTACTACTACTACTACTACTACTACTACTACTACTACTACATAAATGATACCTCCACCCATGTTTATTTTCCCGACACATAATCATGGAGGGCTCCATAGCTTGGAGGTCATTAGCCCCAACTCTGCTCGCTAATGACTGTGGCATCCAACCATATCACTAACACTACCTAGCACTAAATCACCTATCATCTATTACGTCCAGATCCCCCTTTCCTTCCCTACTCAAGTCACTTCCGATCCACCCTAATGTCACTCTCCACCACTGTGGCTTCATAGTCCATATTGGAGATGTTGGTGGCTTTTGGGCCAGAGTGTCTGGTGTCCCTGAGACATAGGATGGCCGACCTGAGCAGGGAGAACGAGAATTACTACTACTACTACTACTACTACTACTACTACTACTACTACTACTACTACTGCTACTACTACTACTACTACTACTACTACTACTAATAATAATAATAAAAAATAATGCAACGCCTTCTGCTACTACTACTACTACTACTACTACTATTACTACTACTTCTACTACTACTATTACTACAACTACTACTACTGCTACTGCTACAACTGTTGGTGCTACTGCTGCTTTTGCTGTTGCCTCTCCTGCTTGCGCGACAACACATCACCAACTCAACAACGAAAATCAACAATAGAAGTTGCCTAAAAGAGAAAGTGTTTCATGGCTCAGCAGTTACGAAGTTAAAAGGGAAAAAATCCTAGGACCGTAAATCTCTGACTCAGCTGTCACCACCCACCTCATCCCCGCCCGATCACCCCCACAGTCACAATTACTGTCACCACCACCAGTGCGACCATCCCCAACACAATCACTGTCACGATCGTTGTCTTCACCAGAACTGCAGTCGTCCATCACGTCTTTTTTTTAGCCCACTACACTCTCTAATTAATAAGAAGGACAGTTGATTTATGTCCCACCACCGCCCCTACCACCAGCACTGCCACCATGAACACTATCACCACATCCACTACTACCACGACCACTACCACCATTACCACGACCACCATTACCATTACTTTGTCCATAGCAGTGAGCATCAGAATTTGTCCCGTGGTAGTGCCTCCGCCAGTCCACCGGGGAACCTTCCTGTCTGTCGCTCTTGAAGGCCCCGGACGCCCATGCAGTGACAGTGACGGGCTCGACAGTCTTGATTAACGCGCCGAGGATGGATGTATTTCCCTGCCAGTTTATCCGAGACAGGAACCCCATAATGAATTCTAACCCGTACCCGAAGCTGGCCACCGCGTCTCGCCTATATTGAACCGCGGGGGGCGAGGGTTCGAAGGGGGCTGAATGGCTGACTCAAGTGACTGACTGACTGACGGACGGACTGACTGGATGACTGATTGACTGATTGACTGACTGAAGCAATAAATAAGTAACTGACTGGGAGGCTGATTGAGGGAGTGACTGACTGACGGTATGTGTTAATTATTCATTGACGGGTGTCTCGGTATGGCTGTCTTTGTCTGTCCCCTGCGTGTAAATCTGTTTATACGTGTTTGTCTGTATGTCTGTGTGCCCCTGTATCTACCTCTGTATGTGTCTGTCTGTCTTTCTCTCTCTCTCTCTCTCTCTCTCTCTCTCTCTCTCTCTCTCTCTCTCTCTCTCTCTCTCTCTCTCTCTCTCTCTCTCTCTCTCTCTCTCTCTCTCTCTCTCTCTCTCTCTCTCTCTCTCTCTCTCTCTCTCTCTCTCTCTCTCTCTCTCTCTCTCTCTCTCTCTCTCTCTCTCTCTCTCTCTCTCTCTCTCTCTCTCTCTCTCGGTTGCGAAACAGATTGCATGGCTAAGGGAAGAGATTCACTTGGCTGTGGGTGGATTGTTGGTGGCTGGCTGGCTGGGTTACTGACTGGCTTGATGGTCAGGTGGTTTGACTGGCCTGGCGGTTTGACAATGACAGGAGGTGGTTATTGAAAAGACCTTGTGTAGGGGTTCCTGGCTTTCTGGCTGGCTGGCAGGCTGGTTACCGGGGATGGAGCGTAGAGGAAGAAGAAGAGATGTAATCAAGCAGGCTAGGCACTGGGGGCGAGCCGTGGGGTGCTGCCGGGGTAAGGTGAAGGTGATTGACAGGCCGGCTGGCTGCTCGGCCGCTGAAGGTGACGGGAAGTGATGGCTCTGGATAAATGATGAGTGTAGCCTTGTGGTGATTTGGACCGGCTCACTCACAAGATCAACCATGGATAAGTTAATTTTCACCGATATAGTTTGGATTACGTTTTTGTTCTTTTGTACAAAGATAGATAGATAGATAGATAGATAGATAGATAGAAATAAATAGATAGATAGGTAGAGAGAGAGAGAGAGAGAGAGATAGAGAGAGAGAGAGAGAGAGAGAGAGAGAGAGAGAGAGAGAGAGAGAGAGAGAGAGAGAGAGAGAGAGAGAGAGAGAGAGAGAGAGAGAGAGAGAGAGAGAGAGAGAGAGAGAGAGAGAGTCTGTTACCAAAAGAATATATAACAGACAAACGTAACGGGATGGAGGGAAAAGAAAGTGTTGGGGACAAAGGAGCATCAAGAGGAGGAAACATAGAAACGTGGGAGGAGGAGGAAGACGAGGACGAGGACGAAAAGGAATAGGAAGAGGAGAAGGAGGAGGAGAAGGATGAAGAGGGGGAAGAGAAGGAAAAGGAGAAGGATGAAAAGGAGGAAGAGGAGGAGGAGGAGGAGAAGGAGGAGGAGGGTTCAGAAGAGGAGGGGAGGGTTCAGAGGAAGAAGGGGAGCCAAAGGAGGAGAAGGAAGAGGAGGAGGAGGGTTCAGAAGAGGAGGGGAGGTTTCAGAGGAATAAGGGGAGCCAAAGGAGGGGAAGGAAGAGGAGGAGGAGGGTTCAAAAGAGGAGGGGAGGGTTCAGAGGAAGAAGAGGAGCCACAGGAGATGGAGCAGGAGGAGGAGGAGGAGGAGGAGGACTAGAGCCCCGCCTAGAGAATGGGAAAAGTTGTTGGCCAGATAATTTATATATACCGGTTGTTTTGAAACGATTATCAATAAGTGTTTGCAAGTTACTAACACAAACCAACTCTCCCTCTATCTGTCTGTCTATCTATCTATCTATCTATCTATCTATCTATCTATTTATCTATCTATCTATCTATCCATCTATCTTTCTCTCTATGATCATTGGTAGGTTCCAGTTCCATATGGTGGCTTTTGTCGGTGGTTGGGCTGATGGTTGTGGTAGTGGAGGTGGAGGGAGAGGAAAGAATGGAAGTAATGTCCTACGGGGGTGGGGGCGGGGCGTGATGCAGGACAGGGCGTTAAATAAAGGTGAATGGGCGTTAGGTCTTGTTCACCGGCAAGGGACCAGATAATATCGTAAATTTTTCTTGTACACTGGGAACATAGCTGGAGCGGCAAAATCTGGCTCATATATCCTTCTCGTGCTCTCCTAACAATGGGGACTTGGTGGACCTCTTGTCGGAAGGTCCATGGAAGTACAAAGAGCAGAGAAGAAAGATAGCTGTGGTATACGTACCAACAGATCAAGCTGCTTTTTTGTAGAACGCCGTTGTAGAATATTTTGTTGTTATTCGGGCCTTTATATGTAGATTAGTATAATGCTGTTGTTGTATAAGAAGTTTAAAAATATTACTTATAGTTCATTGTGTAGGTCTAGCGATCTGAACTGAATGTAAAATGTACACGTTATTTTAACCTTTTCCTGTGGCTGGAAATGATTAGAAAATATTTCCAAGAGAATATGTTACACACATTGTTCATATCTTTACTTTCTTATCTTGATACACCTTTTCACTGAAGCAAAGGGCTATGGATAATTATTTATGATTTAACTGCTGGCTCGTTTGGATGACCGTGACAGCATATCGTGCGACGTAAACTGAAAGAATCCATACGTTGTGCGTAATGAAAGTGCTCGTCTGCAAAGGAACACTTTATAACGCAACACACTTATGTTGTCAGCTGGAGTATACGAAACTACCCCTGGCCTGACCTGTTTACTGCTGTGTGCATGATGTTAATGCGGGTCGTGTGTGGCTTGGTGGTGGGGCGGCGGCAGGGGGCTGTCGCGGTGACAGTGATGTGCCTGAAGCCCCTGTCATGTTGCTGTTGTTGTTGCTGCTGCTGCTGCTTTCGTTCCCGTCGTTGTTGTTAGTGATGGTGATTGTGGCGGTGATGGTCATCGTTGGGAATGGCATGGGCAGTGTTTGGTGACGGAACATTTGCCGGGAAGCGGTGGTGATGGGGCTCATGGGGGGCAGTGTGTATTGATGTTACTGCTCATGTCCGGAGTGACGAGGGGGAAGCGGCCGTTTTGTGCGATGGGGTCACGCCACGAGGGAGTTACGTCTTCCGCAGTGCATGGATTACTGGGAGAAAAAGCCTCGCAAACCATATACCAGGTGGCCCGGGTTACCTGCCAGTTATACACCTGTGGGAAACCCCCAAGGAAAGGTAAATTAGGGATGAGCGGAAGATCACTATTGAAAGAAGCACCTGGATTGTGGTCACCATAAGGGGAACTTACATACATACATACATACATACATACATACACACACACACACACACAGTATAAAGTATAATATTCAGCCGCCCATTGTAAAGACTTTTATCTCTCTACTCATTGTGCTCCCCTCAGATAATAATTCCTTCATGGGTTATTATGGTTACTACTACTCATCGGACGTATATTTCCCAAGGGACTCATTTACTGACTTTCGAAATAAACATAGGGAGGAGGAGCAGCAGGGGAATGATAGCGAGGAAAAGAACCTCTGTAAAACCACGTCCCTCTGCTCTCATGGCGGCCCGGCACAAGATTGAGTAACGACTGGTTGTTGTTTAACAGTCGCAAACACAAGTTACAATCTCGGACACGGGGGCAGATATACAAGCGACCGTAAATCTTGCAGCTGCTCCGATCGATGTAACGAAGAAACTAAAGCGCTTTGGAAATTGCTGGTCCGGTGTTACCTCCAACATTAAACTTAAAAATTCAGCTCAGTGTTTTTGGAGCTATAAATCTTTGCGGTGCTAGAGCTGGTGCAGTTTTAATGGACAAGCCGAGGAGGAGGCAGCAGGGGTCCGTGTTATTTTTCTGGGTAACGAGAGCCGACGCTCAGGCAATTTTTCAGGATAACGCTCAACGCCGGTTTGCATCACGGTATTCATTTCCCGCACACGGAAGTAATATTATAGCCGTCTTTGCATGTATTATACCAGCAGACAACGGCTTTATTGGTCGTAGGCACCTTGACATTATTACGATCATGTGTTATTATAAAATGAGTGGAGCTTTGAGGTAATACTCTTATTCATAGCTTAGTGATAATCTGATAAGTCCATGACAGTATAATCGCAAACTCCTCCCACATTAAAGCCATCTCCGGCCCCTCTCGCCTCTCCACTACGAGCAACCTCTCCACCAAGTCCACCGTCACCATTCTTTCAACATCCATCACTCCCTCAGCCACCTCCATCACCATCCCACAACCACCACCACCACCACCGCCTCCATCACCACACCACCACACCCTCCTCCTTCCTTCCCCTCTTCTTTGACGCACCCAACAAACTGATTAAATCACTTAAGCGAGCAGCCTCGTTATAAACAAACAATCTTCCTTTTGTCAGCCCACAATGCTTCATGTTTGATCCTCCTCCTCCTCCTTATCCTCCTCCTCTTCATCATCATCATCATCATCATCATCATCATCATCATCATCATCATCATCGTCGTCGTCGTCGTCGTCCTCCTCCTCCTCGTCCTCCTCCTCGTCCTCCTCCTCCTCCCGCTAGTGAATTCTGGATCAACTGACCTGATCCAGGGGCTTGTTAGATCATCCTCACGACCACCTGTTACAACCCCCTGACTCCCCCTCCACCCCACACACACATACACACACGTACACACACAAAAGCACACACACACACACACACACACACACACACACACACACACACACACACACACACTCCGGTAACCACAGCTCACCTCCCGGATATACTGGGGACTGATGTGCAGTCTCCTTAAATTCGTACCCTCTGTTCAATCAGCAGTGAAAGCGTATTGAGCGTCATTCAGGAGATGTACTTATTGGGACATTGTTCTTATTATATGTTAGTGTGGTGAGTTTATTTCTCACATATGCGACCGCCTCCGTCCACCACCACCACCATCACCGGTCCCTTGGAGCCTCACCTCTTTTAAAATCGTCTTTAATTGCCACTGCAGACTTGAGTTGCTGCAAGTGCTGATGAGGAAATTATTAACACTTCAGCTTCATGTCGGCTGCCTCAAACTCTTATTGTCTCCTCATTGGGAAGCAGCTCCTCAGGGCCTCTGCTCTGCCTGTACGGAGAGGAGAAAACATGGCACCGTAGGCTGACAGGGAACAGAAATCTTGTTGATTGTGATTTGATCCCTCGGTTATGCCGTTTAATAACCTGCAGAATAATCCAAACAATAGTTAAAGCAGTGGCAGAGGGCTTACCTTGATAGCCATTCATACAGATGCCAATCGTTTTTGTATCGTTTGTATGATGGTTGTTCCAATGGCAGATGAATCATTTCGACAAAAAAGTCTTCTGATATCTGAGCTGCGTCGCCCCTCTTAACCGGCAAACTTCTATATCCAGTTATCTGGTTAGTTTGTAGCTTCATTCATTTCGAGTGATTGACGTTATTGAACGTATCTCGATACTTGAAGACCAGGAGGAGGGGAGGAGGAGGAGGAGATGAGCCGTGCCAAATGAGGCTCCCATTGTCTTCTCTCCTCGTGAATTCTTGACACAAACTTCTTATCAGCGTAATAAGGTTTAACTTCTGTTAGATAATTATCTCACGAACTATTCCTTTTCTCGATGATCTTTCCCATGATATCACAGTAAGGAGGAGGACGAGGACGTGGAGGAAAAGAAGAGAACGTGAAAAAGAAAAAGAAAAGCAAAAGGAGGAGGCGGAGAAGGAGGAGAAGGAGGAGGAGGAGGAGGAGGAAGAGGAAGAGGAAGAGGAAGAGGAAGAGGAAGAGGAAGTGGAAAAGGAAGAAGAAAAAAAAGAAGAAGAAGAAGAAGAAGAAGAAGAAGAAAAATAATAATAATAATAATAATAATAATAATAATAATAATAATAATAATAATAATAATAATAATAATAAGAAGAAGAAGAAGAAGAAGAAGAAGAAGAAGAAGAAGAAGAAAAAGAAGAAAAAGAAAGAAGGAGAAAATAAAAGCGTAAAAGAAGACCTAAAAGCAGCAGAAGAAAGGCAAGAAAAAAAGGAAGACGATGCTGGTAGTGCGTTTGAGAGCAGCAAAAGTTATCAAGCCCTCCTCCTCTTACCTTTCTTCCCTTTCCTCCTCCCTTGGCTCGTTGCTCCGCGTCTGCCACCGCCATCCCATCCCCTCCTTCACCGCCGCCGCCGCCGCCTTCGTGTGTTGGATGTTAACTAATTCCACTCTCCGGAGGCGTCTTGATTTAACAGCTGAATTCAATTAGTGTAAAGCGAGTTTGGGAGCAGCACCCGCGGACAAGAGGGAGGCGGGAACACAGGTGCGGGTAAAGCCATGCAGTGTAAAATACCCGCAAACTTCCCTTCTCGGTTTTCCAGGGTCTCACTTGAAGTTGTATGTGGCGTGTATTACTAATTCCTGCGCTCTGGTCCGGCACCAAGACATTTTGTTTCTCTGATGCCGGCACGTCTCGGGGTCCAAGTTTTTATTTTTTATTTTTTCGTCTCCTCAGTTTCTCCGAGGTGGGCGCGAAAAATTTCTCACACCTTTCAAGCAGTTTCTTACGTGTTTGTTTCCGGAAGAAAGAAAAAAACAGTATGGACGTTGTAAACTGAGCCGCTTTCCACTACTTTCACGGTCTTTGAAGCTTGTTTTTTGAGCTCGTTGGGGTTTTATTTGAAGTTTAGTATACTTATTTCCTGGACATTTTCTTTCTGATTCTGTTAGTAGATTGCAGAGAAAAAGAACCTGAATATATACATGGGACAGCTTAAGTCGTTTCAGGGAAGAGGACGAATCTCTCTCTCTCTCTCTCTCTCTCTCTCTCTCTCTCTCTCTCTCTCTCTCTCTCTCTCTCTCTCTCTCTCTCTCTCTCTCTCTCTCTCTCTCTCTCTCTCTCTCTCTCTCTCTCTCTCTCTCTATCTATCTCTCTCTCTCTCTCTCTCTCTCTCTCTCTCTCTCTCTCTCTCTCTCTCTCTCTCTCTCTCTCTCTCTCTCTCTCTCTCTCTCTCTCTCTCTCTCTCGTCCCCTCTCTCATTTCTTTGGATCGTTGTTGGTTTATTATTTAGAGGTTGCTGGTCTATCCGAAGTGGTATTTGTCATATAGAGGGTGCATAAATACGACAAATTGTAAGCTCAGGCTAGAGGGGAGGAGCGTCTAATAGAAAGCAGGACTTTAAAGAGTTGAAAGTCAGCTCGTAATAGTATGGAGGAATTAGTTCTGGAGGATAATGGCTGAGGTGCATCAATAGAAAAATGAATATATATATATATATATATATATATATATATATATATATATATATATATATATATATATATATATATATATATATATATATATATATATATATATATATATATATATATATATATATATATATATATATATATATATATATATATATATATATATATAAGGACAAGGTCAGGCTGGGGAGGCAGAGGTAGACAAATTAGTTGCTTCACTGAGAGGAACATTTGGCGGGAGGCTATTGATATATATTAAAATTACAAGTAAGAATATAAGGCACGTGTATTGAAGTAGGGGGACTATTACATCGGTGACCGCCAGGAACGGATGCAAGATTAGTAACGTAAAAGTGAAAGGGTAAAACAAAGTGATGCTGATATATTAATGGCATGTTACACCTACCACATACACCCCCTTCACTCACTACTGCACACTTCACCTCACACTCGGCCAGATAAACTTGGGTGTTCGCTCGACTACAAATCCCGTACAAGCCACCGGAATATATTTGCTTTTGCAGTACGTTCATTCACAGCCCGTACGCACTCACCTCTTCAACTTCACCCCTCATTCAACATACACCAAAAGGGTTATCTCTATCTTTACACATCTCAACACATAAACTTTTTCTCTTTGAAGTATTATTTTTTAGATAGTATAAAAATGTGCATTCTTAAGTGGAGGTTTACAGATTGGATTAAACAATGAGTTTGTAAGAAAGATGAGTATGATAATGATAATAACGAGTATTATTTGGTGGGTCGAGTGTTGTGTCCCGCCTTCAAGGGTTGTTTGAATGTGATATGAGGTTCTAGCCGCGCTCAGTGTTTCGCCACATGAGCTCTAAGGTTTTTCTAGGGACGTACTGGTGGACGATGGGGAGTTATTGGGGTGGTCAGACCATGGTGAGTGACACATAGACATATTTGATAACTTTTAGAGAGGAAAACTAGCTTCAGTAAATCTATTAAAATTTTAAAACTCTTACTACTGAGAAAAGTTAATCCCCCTTAAACGTCATAATGAAATATGGCAAACATTTTACGTAGACTTTCACACTGAAAAAAAAGGGGAGAGAGAGAGAGAGAGAGAGAAAATGAATATCCTAGGAATGAATATTTACACGTAAAAGAAAAAAAAAAAAGAAATATACAGTTTATTGAGGTGGATGTAATTTTATGTCAGTGCGAGTACCCTTTTCCACTCGTGATGCAAATCCTGCTCTTGTGCTGAGGCTTCAGCTGCCTTTTCACCACCCTCACACGAGACGCAGCACCTTGTCGCCCTTTTCGACACTCAGTTTCTATCATCGTAAATTGACATTAGAAACTCATTTATTTTCATCGACTGCTTACGGTTCATGATGGTGGGGAATGTAGACCAGCTGGGATTGATGTTTATTTCCATCTTTTACCTGTTCAAGTTTTTAAGTATTTTCATATCTAAACGTTGTCTGAAACAAGCTGCAGGAAACATTACCTATATTGTTTCAAATGTTATTCGTATATCTTTTATTTTGCACCAATTTTAGTTATTGGTGCATCTTAGCAGAAATGATACATAGTCCTAGCACAAATTGTTTATAGATATTTTCCTACAAACAATATCAGCCAAAGTTTGTTGTGCCTTTTGACCTCCTCGAGATTATCTTTAGTCCCTTTTTCTCCTCAGTGCAGTGTTTCGGGTCATCCCAATGATTACAGTAAATTGCCTCCATTACTATTCTGTTCTAACATAACGAGGCCGGTCTAACTCAATACTCAACCTTTCGTCCTTGAGGGAACGTGACTGACATAGAATTCAAACGATGAGGCCAGTGGGTAGAAATGCGACGAACTTACATTTTGCTCGATTATCTACCGGAAATGTCTTTACTTATAAATTGAATGGAAACATTGAAACACACACACACACACACACACACACACACACACACACACACACACACACACACACACACACACACACACACACACACACACACACACACACACACACACACACACACACACACACACACACACACACACACACACACACTTATAAAGACGAGCTGCATATCTGTTTACGATTGGGTAGAGAAACGCATTGCACCAGGAGCCCCATCATTTTATGCCATCGTGAGTGGTTGAAATTAGTTTCTTGTCAGTTACATCATATTTTTCTGGGCGAGCATTGCCAGGCACGAGCGGAGGCTGAGGCTGGCCGTGAGAAGCACCACCTGTCCCGGGGTTAAGAGGAACGGCGTCACGTGCGTCGTTTTTCACGTGTATTCAGGAGAGAGAGAGAGAGAGAGAGAGAGAGAGAGAGAGAGAGAGAGAGAGAGAGAGAGAGAATGATGGCGGTTGGGAATTAAAATGAATGGCGGAAAATGGAAAGCGTTGTTGTTATTTTTGGAGAGGTTGTACAAAGGCATTTGCTCCTAATTTGACGCTGCACCACATTTGGTTTGCTAAGCTGTCTGCACTGATACAAAAATAGACCTTCCCAGACACTCACACAAACACCCGTACCGAAAGACCCGTCACCTGAGCGCCAAGGTTATTCGTGAAGTGTGCTAGGTGGCGCAAACACACACACACACACACACACACACACACACACACACACACACACACACACACACACACACACACACACACACACACACACACACACACACACACACACACATCCCTCTCTCCATCCATCTCTCTACCGTTCCATTCATCCATGTATCCATCCATCCATCCATCCAGCCAGCCAGCCAGCCAGCCACCCACCCATTACTCAGGCAATTTATTCATGTTCCCCACTATACATAGAGACACATCAACATTCATGCATACATAGATACATCAATTCATACGTACATACATTTATTATTATTTACATAACCGTTATTACTCCTCACCTAACTTTGAAATAATATTTTATGCTGATGTTAAATTTATGATTCGCTCCATTGTATATGCAAATGGCAAACAGCGGCAAATTGTATACAGTGAATATTAACAGAGACATTCATGCTATTTTTGGGGGCGAGAGATGCAATAATTAAAGTTTTCATTCTCTCTTTCCAGGTACGTGACGGGACAAGGCGAGTATGTTAATGAGTAAGTTGGAAATGCACATTGCCAGCAAGCAGACTGAAATATACACAAAAGGACAGGCACACAGACAGGCAAAGAGAAACCTGCAGAAAGAAAGACAGGCTTACAGATATACGTACAGACATAATGTTAGAGAGTCGTAGTGATACCTTTATTTCTGGCGCAAAGGTTCACATGGAAGTATCAGTTTAACAAATGATATTGTACCCATGTGTTTGTGTGTGTGTGTGTGTGTGTGTGTGTGTGTGTGTGTGTGTGTGTGTGTGTGTGTGTGTGTGTGTGTGTGTGTGTGTGTGTGTCTCTCTCTCTCTCTCTCTCTCTCTCTCTCTCTCTCTCTCTCTCTCTCTCTCTCTCTCTCTCTCTCTCTCTCTCTCTCTCTCTCTCTCTCTCTCTCTCTCTCTCTCTCTCTCTCTCTCTCTCTCTCTCTCTCTCTCTCTCTCTCTCACACGCACACACGCACACACACACACACACACACGTAAGCCAACTTCCTTTTCTCTTCCACTCCACACAGCAAGCCGTAATCCAGTAAAATAAAAAAGCAAAATGAAGGCTTAGTTAAACAAGGCTAATTGTGAACGTAGACTTAACCCGTCCCCGTCGACTGACGCCTTCTGTTGGTTGTGAGGACATTTTTCGTCTTAGGGTCTTTCGAGGAAATATCCTAAAGTGAAATAATTTTTATGAGTTTTTAAATAACTGTAGAAAGAAAATAAGCATAGTTGGTGAACACTTTTTTTTTTAGTTCATCTTAAATATTTTCGTTGCTGTTCATCTTTGATTTTTTTAGTATAGTATAACATTTAATAAGAATTTTTATATCTTTTGAAAATTCTGCTTAAACAAACTTGGAAAATCACATATCCGTATATATGTGCGTAGTATGTATGTATGTATGTATGTATGTATGTATGTATGTATGCATGTATGTATGTATGTATGTATGTGTGTGTGTGTGTGTGTGTGTGTGTGTGTGTGTGTGTGTGTGTGTTTATATATATGCCGAGGTGGGTGGCTGAAGTGGTTTCCCTGGGCCGCCGGACATGGGTGGGAGGCAGAGCCAGGTTTGAACAGCCTCGCGATGTTGTGTAAATATCCTGAACACACAGCGGGGGACAAATTCGTGTTTACTGTGTTAATATGCATAACGTAACACTAAAGGCCTTTCGCGCCTAAACTTCTTTCATAATCAAATACATAGTTTGAGTTCATTTGTCAGATTTTTTTTTGTTTGTTTGTTTGGTTGAGAGCAGGGGATAAGGGGTTGATGGGAGGGAATTGGAAAAGCCCGAGAAGAGAAGAGGGGAAGGACAGGAAGATAAATGGTGGCATACCGAAAGAGGAGTGAATGGTGAGATGATATATTGAATACGAGAAGATGAGAGGAGAAGGACGGGAAGAAGCATAGAATGGGGCAAGAGGAGTGGGTGCGGGTCAGGTTTTGCATGGGGATAAGGAGGGAGAGTGTTGGAGGGGTGCAAGAGGGATGGTACGCAGAGAGGGAAGCAGGGAACTACGGGGAGATGCTTGGTCAGTGCCGAAAATGGCGGTGAAGAACGGGAAAGAGACAGATGGAGTGTTGAGGGATGAGTGTTGGTGGTCTACGGGAAGACATAAGGAAGCGATAAGTTGAAAGACGAGAGGTGGAGAGCGGAAATGCATGTGGTGGAGGGCGGAGAGAAAAAGAGGTGGAGGCAGGGATAGATGTTGAGGAGTGGTGGAATAAAAATGGCACTCGGACAAAGAAGAAGGGGATGGCGAGATGCTTGGTATGTGGAGAGTGTGGTGGACAGCAGTAATAGGATTGAGGGATGGTGGGAAGGCAAGTGACGGGTGGAGAGAGGAGTGGTTGAAGGCAGAAGGCGTTTGGCGCAGCCGTACCCTGGAGGACTGACTGTCTGTCTTGGTTCCCGGAGCTGGCCACCACCCATTGCTTGATGGACGTAATGACTCGCAGACTGATTGGCACTGACTGACTGTATGAATAAGTTATGTGCTGAGTGGCAGAATTGCTTTCTGCCACACTGACTATCTATCTGAATGTCTGACTGTCTGTGTAGATTGGCTTGCCTAAGTACTTTTTCACCTGGTCACTGTTTTGTTGTTCACGGCTAAGGCTTGCTGACTGACACTGTATATAACGGAAGGTTTGTTTAGCTCTTCACCTCTGTCTGTTTATGTGTTTGCCCTTCAGTTTATCTGTTTGCCTTTCTATCAGTGCTTGACCGTGTTATTTCCGTGATTTTGCTGTGTAATAAACGTTGCTTTTGTATTTACCTGCAAACTTCTTTACCGGTTTCACTTTTTCTTTGCCTGAATGTCATTCAGGCTTGCTGCTTTCTTGGCTATAATTTTAAGTCTATCTGTCTGCCTTACTGATAAAGTAAATTGCCGGCTCCTGATGGCTATCTTACCGATTGGCAAACTTCACGACTCATTGTGATATCAAATCAGACTCTGGCTGATTAATTGTTGACTTAGGGTGTCAGTGATTGAAAAAGGGTTGACTCATTCACTGTCTGTATGACTGACTAAATTTGATCAAATAATTGGACCGTTGGATAATTGGGGTTACATTGTGTGAAACTAACGGGGCCGATTGTCTGGCTGAGTGGTCACCATATATTCTATGTTTTCGTCTTCTTTACTACCCCTTCTGTTTGACTTTGCTCCTGCTGCTAATGTTAAGATTCTTTATTTCTTGCTGACTGTCTGTCCACCTGGCTGATTGGTGAGGCGTTAATGTCTTTGGCAGTGGGCGTGTCTATTATTACATGGAAAGCTCGTTTTCTGTTGGTTAGTCCATTTCTCAGTCTCTTGGGTTGTCTAGTTTAGTGGCGAGATGGATTCCTGCCTGACTGGCTGGTCACTCGACTGGCTGACCTATTAAATGCCTGACTCGCCGATTGTTTGCCTTGTAGCTGTCTGGTGGCCTTGCTCCATTTTCAGTGGCTGGCAATGTGTTTGTCGGGCAGCCTGTTTGTGTGGCCTTCCTGTTAGCCGGTTGACTTGTTGGCTGTCGTGCGGCTGTATCGAATGAACTGCATATTTTCTCACCGGTTGATGGATTGTCGAGCTGGCGAGTCTGTGTGATAGCGGCCCCAAAGGTTTGGGTTTAGAGTTCATCGATAATGAATATAGTCGTGATGGAGCCGTGTATGGTTTGTCCCTACACGGACGGTACAGGATTTTATGGAGGAGTCAACTAAAAAAAAGAGCAGCGAAAATGTGTTTAGCTGTTACTGATAACGGAAATGATGCAATGGCTGTAATAAGAGGTTTAACATATAATAATGAATCTTTTTAATAGCTCTGCGGTATTTATGTTGCGCCATTCGGTATTGGTGGATGTGTGGCAACAGTATAATGGGTAATGGAGTGGAACAATTACACTTTGGCCCAAATGGGAAACTCGGCCAGTGTCTGTCAGGCGGCGCATGAGAGATGGCGCTGGCCGGGCTGTTAGATGTCGCGTTAGTTTGACGTTTACTTATATTTATGTGATAAATACGAGGAGGGACGAGGCATTACCAGACGTGCGCGTCGGCCGCTTGTTTCTTGGCTTTATTGGTGTTTTTTCTGGTGTTTATTTTCGTCCCTGGATGGCAGACCCAGGAATTGTTGAGTGTGCAAAGGAATAGTGTGCGGGTGTGGGTGTGAGTGGGTGAGTGTGTGTATACGTGTGTGTGTGTGTGTGTGTGTGTGTGTGTGTGTGTGTGTGTGTGTGTGTGTGTGTGTATTATTGTGATGTGATTGTGTTGAATGTTTGTATATATGTTTGTTTGTTTCTTGTTTGTGTTTGATCGGATTTCTTCCCAGCGAGAACAACAGTAAGAGTATGTTCAAGAGTTATGGTTATCTTATGTGCTTTGTCTACCTCCATGTGCTATATTTTTTCCCACTATCAGTTTTTTTTTCTCATAGTCATCCTTTTTAATTTTGATATTTGTCTTTATTCTTGCCATTATCATCATCATCATCATCATCATCATCGTCACCACCTTGAGTCCGTACACCCCGCACTGCAGAATACTCCTTAAAATCGTGATTCTGCAGTAGCTTGTAGAGATTCAAGCCCTCATGCACCGAGGAAACAGGTAGAGAATCTGTGCAGCCTCGGGGCCCAGTGAGAGAGGAACAGCGCCAGCAACAGCAACAACAGGGGAGGCAAGGTGGATCAGACTGACCTAGCCAGCAGCACTAGTACCCAAGACCGCAGAAGGGGAGAGAGAGAGAGAGAGAGTGTCTACCTATTAATTTATTGAAGAGGCCGAGGTGCCAAGGGCCTCAGCAAGGAATTAAACACATTAGCTCCTAATTTCGTAATTCTGTGGATAAAGGCTGCGGGACGAACCCGGTGCGGGGTAAAAAGTGTAGTGGTTACATTAGGTTGTGTGGTAACAGCAGACGTTCAGCCTAAGCAACATGAAGATGATATGCTCTTAAGTAACCTGAATACGGCATGAAAAGTTTGTTTGTAGTTAGTTGGCTTTAGATGTTGGTGAGCCGAGTCTATGTGGCTGGTGTGTGAGGCATGAGGGAAGGCAGGAGTGTGATGTGCTGATGAAGAGCGATGGAGCCCACGGCGGGTAGTGGTCCTTAGGGAGGGAGGGCGTGCAGCACGCTCCCTTGTTACACACACACACACACACACACACACACACACACACACACACACACACACACACACACACACACACACACACACACACACACACACACACACACACACACTCAGAGAGAGAGAGAGAGAGAGAGAGAGAGAGAGAGAGAGAACCTGTTTGTCGCATGTTCATTCACTCTGAAGGGTGTTGTGTTGTGGGGTCCCACATGGTTCGGTATTAGGTCCACTTTTGTTTATTATTTATATCAATGACTTAGACACAGGAATTAGTAGTGATGTTAGTAAATTTGCAGATGATACCAAGATCGGTAGAGTAATTGAGTCGGATCAGGACGCTAGTATTCTCCAAGGTGAACTTAACAGATTATATGACTGGGCGGATAAATGGCAGATGGAGTTCAATGTAGGGAAGTGCAGTATTCTGAGTGTAGGTAGGAACAACCCCTCACATAACTATTGCTTAAATGACACTCTCATAAGTAGGTCTGGGTGCGAGAGGGATTTAGGGGTCTTAGTGAGCTCTGATCTCCGTCCAAGGGCACAATGCATTCAAGCTAGAAATCGAGCTAATAGGGTACTGGGATTTATTTCAAGGAGCGTAAGCAACAGAAGCCCCGAAGTCTTCCTCAAACTATATTTAGCATTAGTTAGACCTCATCTTGACTATGCGGTTCAGTTCTGGTCACCCTACTATAGAATGGATATCAAAATGTTAGAATCGGTGCAGAGGAGGATGACTAAGATGATTCAGGGTTGAGAAACTTGCCATACGAGGAAAGACTCAAACAGTTAAACTTGCATTCTCTAGAAAGGCGAAGGGTGCGTGGAGACATGATCGAGGTTTATAAATGGATGAAGGGCTTTAATAAGGGAGACATTCATAAGGTTTTGTTGGTAAGAGAACCGGGTAGGACACGAAGTAACGGGTTTAAACTGGATAAATTCAGATTCAACAGGGACATAGGCAAAAATTGGTTTACTAACAGGGTGGTGGATGAGTGGAATAGGCTTAGCAGTCATGTGGTGAGTGCCAATACAATTGTCACATTCAAAAATAGACTAGATAAATTCATGGACAGCGATATTAGGTGGGGTTAGATACACGGGAGCTTAGGGTCAAAGGAGCTGCCTCGTACAGGCCTACCGGCCTCTTGCAGACTCCTGCGTTCTTATGTTCTTATGTTCTTATGTTCTTATGTTCTTGTGTGGTGAGTAAAACCAGAACAGTAAGATTTTTAAGGTCCACAAAGATAATGTAAGGCCTCATAGGCCCTTTTCAGACGCATCGACTTTCCGCCTCCCGCCATGGAAGGCACATCATCGTGCATTCCAGAGCGCACAGTGTTGGGCACACGACTTTAGTCAAAGATGACAAGACGACAAGACACGACGCGATGAGTTGTCCCTGCTCTCAGATAGTTGTGGGTACTTTAAATGGATACTAACACCCATATATTGTATTTTTAGTATGTGTGTGTCAAGGAAAACATATTCATAAGGCAAAATATGGGTTTATCCTTTATAATTAATGCTGTGTGACCAAGAGTTGTCAACGTACAGAATATCCACTTTGGACTTGCATTGTTTTAGGCTTGTACCCAAGGTAACCGATCAGTCACGAGCTGATCTAATTAGCACCTCTATATCTAGATCTTCCCCTCGTGTTCAGCTCACACTACAGCAGATATTCTTCTCCCACAGTGGGGTGCAGGAAAATGATTGCTAAACAGATTTTGAGGTGCCCTTCGGCACTGAGGAAGTCGACCTGTCTGAACACGCCAATGCAGTGCCGTGGACTTTTACATCGTGGACGGCTTGACTTCGTGTGTAAAAAGAGCATCGGTGTGACTGCGGTGGTAGTGAACAGCATTTTGCCTTGGTCACCGCGTGTCAAAGTGCTCATTATTACTTATGGTTATTTTTAAAAGCGTGACGTTGTGCCGTACACAGTGGACGATGAAACATCGACGTGTCTGAAAAGGGCTTAAGATCCCTATACATATACAGATTAAACTGAAATTCCAACTGAACTGATGGGCCTGAAGGCTGCCACGTTTACCCGTACATTATTCAGTTCAGCCTTCAGTTTGAGCCTCAGTTCTCTTAGACACCACCGAGGTGACAGCTCTTACTCTCCACGACATGCAGACTATGCTACTCTTTTGTATAATGAAAACAAAAGACGTTGTAATTTATGATGCGATAAACCACTGTTTATAAGATTGATTTTCCGACTAGACATTTTTCAGAATTCAGTTTGGAAAGCGATGACTGGTTTAATAAGAACCGAAAATCTTCCTGGAATCTGCTGTCAGTCGTGTAGCCCCTCATCAAGAATAAAGGCACCTGCGTAAGGAAATCAATGACTGCTCATGGAGTCCCTCGTACACGTACACACACTCAAAACTCCTGGACACAGGCACAGTGAGTTATCCGGACTACACTACTTTACCTTTCACATGCTTCCCCAGGTATCCGTTTACCGACGAACACGAAAAAGTAAATGAACTGGCCGGTGTTCGTAGCTTTGCGTGCTAATCTTTTCGCCACGAGCACCTGAAGAGATCCGTAAGTAACCCACATGATTTTGGAATCGATAATGAAACAAAAAGGTCCCGACTCACCTCAGTTATCTGCTTCGATTAAGACGCAGTGAATGGTTTGGTGCATAATACAGAAAAAAAAAACTTGGATCGTAGGAAAGGTGTGAGATATTAACACCGTTCGCTTTAAAATACTCGGCTGTCTTAGGTGCGCTGCGGCCATATTGCTGAAGAATAATGGGCATTTGTACAATTTCATCCCCAAGCGCCCTTTGTTGCCGCTCTTTGTGCTTTTTTTGCAAGCGGAGTGTGGATGTGCTGTGCAAGTGTGTCGGGAAAAATGGTTATGTGAATAAAATAGCTATGCCGGAGCCTGAAATTTTGTGTTTTTGTTTGTTGTTTTTGAAGCAGTAATATCGGCGGGAAATAGGGAAAAAAATGTTATGGAAGATTTACACGATAAAATAAAGTGTTCCAGAGCTCAGTGTCAATTGTGCGTGCAGGGCGCGGACTTAGTGCAATTTTAGCGACATTAAGCCGAGGATTGCAATGAAGCTCTCATGGCCGTGTTTGAAATCAGCTCGCTTACTGCCGCCCTTTACCCTCCCTACCTCCCTCTCCCTCTTCCTACCACTCTCTCTCCCTCCCTATACTCCCCTCGTTTTCTCCCTTCCTAGCTCCCTTTTTTTTGTTACTACCCTCTTTCCATCTTTACCCTCTTCCTCCACTCTCCCTGGTTCCTTTTCTTTCTACCACCCCCTCTCTCTCCTCTCTGCTCACCCTTTTTCTCCCTCCCTGTCTCCCTCTCTTTCTACCACCGTCTCTTTACCTCTCCACCCACCTCTTTCTCTCCCATTCTACCTCGTTATCTTTCTACCACCCTCTCTCTCTCCCCTCTGCCTACATCATTTTTCCCTCATAGTGTACTTCCATTCTCTCTTTCTACCACCCTCTCTCCCTCCCTTCATCCCTCCCATTCTTGCTCTTTATTACTCCCTCTCCCTCCCCCCTCTTTTTCCCTTCTTCTCTAACTCCCTTCCTTTCTCTCTTTCTGGCATCCTCTCTCTCCTCCCTTAATTCTCCTCTTCCTTTTTTTCCTCTCTACTCCCTTCGTCTATCTTTGTCTCTGTTTTCCTTATTTTCTCTTATTTGGCATCCATTTCCGACTCCTGTACTCCCTCGTTCCTGCCCTACCTTCCCTCTTTGTCTCTCCATCCGATGCTTACTTATTTTTCTCATTCTCCTTTGTTCACACCTCCCTCAGTACCTTTCTGCCTCCATCCCTACCCCTCTTGATCCGTCTCTCCCTCTCTACGTCCATCACTTTTTTATTTAATTCTTTACTTCCCAAACTTTTTTTCTTTCTGCTTCTATCTCTGCCTCACAAACTCCTTTTTCTGTATATTTTCAGGTTTCTCTCTTTTCTCAGCCCTCCTACCTATCTATCTTTTCTATTATACTTCCAATCCTCACTTTTTTTTCTCTTCCTTTTCCCCTACCTCTTCATATTTTTTTCTGCCTCACGCCGACCTCTCACCTCCTCCCTGCCTCACGCCATGCCCTGCCACGTCCCCGGTGCTCCACACACACATTTCTACGGACGATTTTCTCCCATAAAATAGAAAACTGCAAGGAGGAATGTTATAAAACGTGGAATGGAAGTAATTGTTGAAACAGATGTATGTTCAAAAATGTATCCGTGGAAAAGGGTTCGTTTATAATCACTTTGAAATTGGAGCGAATCGCTTTGAGTTGAAAAAAAAGATCAAGGTTTTGATTGAAAGTACTGGTGAGTTTCCGCTTTTTTCTGTATTGCAGTTTATCCCTCGGCGTCATACTCTGCAACACGTGTCCGTCCTGTCATCCTCCCAAGCTTACCTTTCAGTACATAATACCTAAAAAGATAAACTTGTGTACCACCTAAACAAAGTGTATTAGTTTTTTTTATTGTCCCGTTCTTTGTTATTTTACACAGATGACACAAACAATGCAACCAATGTAACTTTCCGGCAGTCATTTGCAACAGAAAACAGAGCGTACTTTCATTTTACTGTCACGTGAGTTGTGTTGGACTATTAATATTTCCCATGAGACTTGATTATCTCTCTCTCTCTCTCTCTCTCTCTCTCTCTCTCTCTCTCTCTCTCTCTCTCTCTCTCTCTCTCTCTCTCTCTCTCTCTCTCTCTCTCTCTCTCTCTCTCTCTCTCTCTCTCTCTCTCTCTCTCTCTCTCTCTCTCTCTCTCTCTCTCTCTCTCTCTCTCTCTCTCTCTCTCTCTCTCTCTCTCTCTCTCTCTCTCTCTCTCTCTCTCTCTCCATTGCGGTAACAGATTAGCAGTGAAGATCATACGTCTAAGACCTTATCCACTTATCTTCCTGTGCTTCCCTTTCCATGTCCTTCCAGTCCTTCCGATCTTTCCCACTCCGCCTCCCACACTTGAGAGCACGGTGGAGCAGCATTAAGGGACTGGATAGACAGGATTAGGTGCCTCCGATGCTATCTCTCCACTGACACATCTGCGACCTTCCTTCCATTACTCGCTATCTTTTCCTAGCTCCGTCCCTCCAGTTCTCCTTTCCTCTCTTCCTTCTTTCCTTTTTTTTTTTAATCTATGTGTATCCCGGGGAAAGGTATTACAGTTTTCTACTACATCCCCACCGCTTTATTTTTTTTCCTAACCTTCGCTCTTCCCCTCCCTTCCATTGTCCCTATTTCCCTTCATATCTCGCCCTGAATTGTCTACACTTTCGTAATGTTCTCTGTCCTGCCTTGCATTCTCCCTGCACCTTGCCTTCATTGCCGTATTTCCTCTCTTTGTATTACGTTTCCACTTCTCATCCTTCTCCTTCTATTTATACACCAACTCTACTCCTACCTGCACCTTATATACCTTCTGTGTACCTATGTAATGCATATATCACCTTTTTCTCAGTCTTTATTTTACCTCCGTTTCCCACTCTCCGTCCTTCTTTTTTCTTGCTTGCTTTTTCCTCATAATTTCTCCCCTCCTACTCGTTCTCTTTTTCCTGTCGCCTTTTTCACCCCCCTAATCTCTTTCGGTCGCTGCTCATATTTCTTTCTCTTTCTTCGATTTCTCGTTCTTCTTTCTCGGCTTTCTAACGTATTTTCACCCACAGTTTTTCTTCTTTCTTCTCTCTCTCTCTTTCTCTCTTTCTCTCTCTCTCTCTCTCTCTCTCTCTCTCTCTCTCCTCTCTCTCTCTCTCTCTCTCTCTCTCCTCTCTCTCTCTCTCTCTCTCTCTCTCTCTCTCTCTCTCTCTCTCTCTCTCTCTCTCTCTCTCTCTCTCTCTCTCTCTCTCTCTCTCTCTCTCTCTCTCTCTCTCTCTCTCTCTCTCTCTCTCTCTCTCTCTCTCTCTCTCTCTCTCACCTGCTCGCCTCACCTTCACCTGCTGCTCTGCCTTCCTGCTGCCTAGTCCACCTCTCCTGCTGTCTGCTATTCCACGACCATTCTGTCCCGTGTTTGCGTTTTTCTACTATTTTTAAGCGTTGGTTCCTGTGCTCGTGGTGTTATTTTTTCTTCTCTTTGTGTTTTGGTCGCAAACTATTTTTTGGCTTGTTTTGGGGGATTATACTCGAATGCACGTATTGCCGGGAGAAAAAAAAAT
>NW_026112198.1:80000-142500 GCF_024679095.1 Eriocheir sinensis | reverse complement strand
TCAGCCACACATCCTCTTTTACCTGTCCATGTCGTAAAGTAAAGAATTTCAATAGTAGCGATGGCCTCTCTTTTTTTAAGCCCCATATCTCTCTCTCTCTCTCTCTCTCTCTCTCTCTCTCTCTCTCTCTCTCTCTCTCTCTCTCTCTCTCTCTCTCTCTCTCTCTCTCTCTCTCTCTCTCTCTCTCTCTCTCTCTCTCTCTCTCTCTCTCTCTCTCTCTCTCTCTCTCTCTCTCTCTCTCTCTCTCTCTCTCTCTCTCTCTCTCTCTCTCTCTCTCTCTCTCTCTCTCTCTCTCTCTCTCTCTCTCTCTCTCTCTCTCTCTCTCTCTCTCTCTCTCTCTCTCTCTCTCTCTCTCTCTCTCTCATATCCGCAGATCACTTGTATACTTAGAAGGGAAATCCATTAATTGTGAACATTTAGAGCCGCGCGCATGGTTGACCGTAAACTGTTATGCTGATGGCGACATAAATGCAATTACTAGATCATACATATTTTGAAAACTCAATACCGCCGGATCATTTCGCCTCACGACAGCGGAGCCGAATTGGCAACTCAACCAGTTCGTTATTTTTATGGAAATGAACTATTGAGTTTTCTGTGTAAATGGAAAAGTAAAATAGTTTTCATTCGCAGTTGGGGATTGCAAGTTTGCCTTTACTGTGTTCTCTCTTCGGTGGAGGAAACAATTGGGTTATAAGGCTTACGAGAATTAAATCTTTATTCTCACAGTATTTAGGGAAACAATAAAACTGTACGAAGCAAAAAAGAAAGTCCCTCGTAAAGCACCACAGCTATAGACGTAATGTACAAGGGTTCCACATCATAAAACAATTATTTCCATCGCATGAAGTGGAACGTGACTCTTCAGCTTTAATCGCATTACCCCCACGATCAGTTACCGTAATTATCATTGTAATATAATACACGTTTGACTTATCTTTTGTTAACTATATTATTTTTTAAAACTCATATTTCTGAGATCAGTGTGCGTACCAGCCATTGTAACAGACACTGGTCTATATTTTTTCCTTACGATCTGCTTTTCATATGTATGGTCCGCTTTTCCTTCACGGCAGCCAGTGTCAGAGTTGTGGACGCAGAGAACGTTTCGTCACTTGCGGCGGAGGCAGTGCGTGTTGGCCGCTGTCCTCTCTCAGAATCGGAATAGCTGACCCTTAGCCTTTTCTGAAATGTTCCCGGAACTAACCGACATTTTGATATATATTTTTTTCTACTATTTTTAATATCGAAGTTGAAATTACGTATTTGCGTAATGCCTTGACCTTAAGTTTTATATTCGCACCACACACGAACCCAAACACATGAACACACACACACACACACACACACACACACACACACACACACACACACACACACACACACACACACACACACACACACACACTTAAAAAACTGGCACACGCGGGGGAGTCGGAAGGCACATCGCTGAAATGTTAGCCGCCGGTAGAAAAAGTTTTAGCGGGTCGCGTCTCCTCAGTCCCGGCAAAAAACGGGACTTTAGCGTGAAATTTAAAGTCCTTTGTCACTTCCTTCCCACGTTCCCCGCTTATGTTTCAAGGGGAGAGGCTGTTACCTGTCTGGGCACTATGCTGAAAGGACACAAGTCAGACATACAGACATACGAGCAGCCATACAGATTGACATACTAACAGAGATGAACAGAAAATGCCGCGTTTCATACATGAAGGCAGAGGCAGACAGGTAGATACACACTACTCGTAGACAGACAGTTAAAGACACGCTAGTGAGACGAGCGGAGAAGAATACCTCCTTGCCTTGGGCCGACCATCAGGCCCCACCGGGAAGATGCCTACCGGCGCAATAGGCAACAACGTAAAAAAAAAAAAAAAAAAAAAAAAAAAAACTTAATTAAAGAACAGTTTTTGACTACTTTAACTGTGAAAATATATTGGGTGTGCACGTGATCTCTGATGTTAGTATTTCTTGAAGCATAATCAACGCGAAGCTTAGGGATTTTCCTTGATTTATTTCTAACGCCGGTGAGGCCGCACCTGGATATTTGTTTAGTTTTCGTTCCCGTTACTGAATGAACATAGATTCCATCGACTTGGTACAAAAATGAATGACGAATATTTTCTAAGGACTTAGGAAGTAGTCGTACTGAGAATCGTTCTCTGGAAAGACACAGACTGCAAGGTATGTGACTGAAGAAATAGATAGGTGCTACTTAAATGATGTACAAGAACGTACATAAAAAAAAAATGTAAGCACACGTAGGATGATCTGCCAGGAGGAAGAGGAGAAGCAAGAGGAAGAAGAGGAGGAGGAGAAGAAGGAGGAGGAGGAGGAGGAGGAGGAGTCTGTGTATTGCAGTGGCAGGAGTTTAGAGTTTCAAAATTTGGTCGTAATGAATAACCAAATTGTCGAGAGAGAGAGAGAGGTGTGTGTGTGTGTGTGTGTGCACACACACACACACACACACACACACACACACACACACACACACACACACATTTTATATAATATATACATATATATATATATATATATATATATATATATATATATAGATATATATATATATATATATATATATATATATATATATATATATATATATATATATATATATATATGTATGCAAAATATTCACAGATATGCTTATGCATTCATTCTGTATCTGGATCCTGCTCTCATTGTTTATCTCTCACCTTTCATCATTATATATTTTCTAGCTGTACCTGATTGTGTCCATTTATCTCTATGTACCTATCTGTTTATCCTCCTTTTTGCCTTTTTCTATTTATTTTATGGTTGAGTTTCCAGTAAGCGATTACAACTTTGCTCCCTTCTTGCTCGGGAATGGAAGGTTTGCTGGTGCACTCAACCCTCTTTATTCTTTCTCCTTTTACACGGCTCGCCACAAGGGAAAGTACGATTGGTCCCTTCAGATTGCCTTGCCTACTTGCTTGTTTGCTGCCGTGTTTACTTCCCTTATTTTACCTATCTTCGTTGCCCAGGAACTCAGTGATCCCATTGCAACCCATGCTCACCTCCCCCACCCGCAACTCAACTACCACTCCAACTACTTACCTCTTACTTTCATAGTTTCGCCAGATTGGTATGTTTTTTTTTTTTTTTGTCCTTCACAGCATTATTATCACCATCAGCCTTCACCTTAGAGAATGACAAAGAGTCAAGACAGTGCCAGGTCGCTGCGACTTCCGTACCCTTTTTTACATATGTTGTTGGCCGAGCACTCAGACAGATGTGCCGCTCTATCCAGTCGCTCTCTTACATGTACTTCTCTTTGCGGCAAAACATTTTCGTGTAACAAATATAACCTTACAGCGATTTTCTGACCATTCAGTTTGTTTTTTCTTTTGTTTATGCGATTCAGGTCAGTGCACTGATTCATGTTGTGTAGATAACAATGTGTTGTGATATAGTATAGGGTAAAAACTTTTGGGTTGAAATATAGGCGACTGCTTGGAATTTTAAGCAAAGGAAAAAAGTATAGGGCAGTGTTTACGTCAAGACCTTTGCTAATAGAAAAGGTTTGTTTTCTCTTTTATCTTTCGTTGCAAAGTTTGGTACGTCATACATAGATTTTCGGGGTTACTAAATTGTAATTAGAATTATACTAAGAAAATCAACAACAGCAATAACAGGAAGGAGTATGTTTCTTAAGTTATGCTTCGCTAAAAGTCAGACAGCGTATTCTTAGATAACAAAAAAACTAAGGGTTAGTGTTCCGATTAATGCCTTGTATTACAACCCTGAAGAAAACATATGAAAGTGATACTGGATTTTGTATAGTCTTATAACCTTTGTATGTTTTGTCAAACGGAGCGGACTGAAAGACATGCACAGAAGCCTGTGTTAAATCCTTCTGTGAAAGTACATACCGTGACTGCTGACACCGAACTGAATAGCTCATTGTTATGAATTCTAGTGAAATTCCTCTGAAATTTCAGTGAATATAACAATATGATGAACATAACCATCTACAAAAGCTGGATTTTGGAAGCATTATTAGAAAAAATATTGCCCAAATCTGAAACGCCCCTTGTTTCTTGTCTAATATTATTCCCAAGGAAAAGGTAACGTCATTGGTTCTCGGGTTTCTTGTTGAGGGAAAGGAAGGGGCTTCTAAAGAGGATTTAAGTGAGATTATCTGCTGATGAGTGGCCAGGGCACGACGCGGACCGCAATGGAAGTGTCTGTTTAGAGAGTTAATAAGAGGTGAAAGGAGATGAGCTTTGACACCACTAACGCAGGAGCTGCCGTGTGTGGGACGTCTGTCCTCTTGTAGTCTTCTTATATCCTTGTGTAACAAAGACAAACTGCTTACAAATATACTTTCAATAAATATCAACATGTTCGGCCCTCATAAAGCGAATGAAAAAAACGCCTAAAAGTTGGCCATGCATGGATGGATTAACATGTTCATAAAATAAAAAGGGAAAATGAAACGACAAGGAGTTCACAAGATCCTTCATTACCAGAAACGCTGACGCAGGCGATCAAAGCAAATAAGCGGGAAGGCGATAACGGTTCCTCAGTGGTTATGCCGTGATGGAGGAGGCGTTTGGGACTCTGTGAATAACGCACCAGTGTTGGGTTTTAACGAACTCTTTTTGATCTCCTTTCCGAACACGACAAAGCAGCGTGGGGTCAACAGGCTCCTGATAATCGTCCCCGAGTGAGTTATTGCTGAGCAGGTGTGCTGTGCCGGGCTGGTGGCCGGAGGGAGTGGGAGGGTGGAAGGGAAGCTGAGGAACGGAGGAGGAAAGAGGTGGAAAGAAGAAAGGAAAGACAGACTCTGCAAATTAGGGAGAATTACAAATATAAAAGTAAGTGGAAGAGAAAGAGGAGAAAAGAAGTTGATTCAAGAAAGAGGACGAGGTGGAAGTGGAAGCGAAGGCATAAAGGAAATGAGGACAAACATGTGAATAAGGAAAGGATGAGGAGCACAATCTTAAAGAAAAGGAAAGATGAAAAGTAGATGGAGACTCGATAATGATAGAACGATAAAAATAGAAGCAAGGAGAAGGTAAAAGGAAGGTTAGCAAGTAAGAAAGAGCCATATAAAAAGAAAATATGAAAGGAAAGGAAATAGAAGAGAAACGAAGGTCATGGAAGCAAGGACAAGAGAGGCGAAAAGAAGAAAAATAATTGGCGTAAAATCAGCAAAAAAAGCAGGAATAGATAAACAAGTGGAAAAGAAAGAGAAGACATGTGAGGAAGGATACAAGATGCGGAGGAAAGAAAGAAAAGTGTGAAATCGGGATGGAAAGTAAAAAAGGCTACAGAAAGAAACGTAGAATGACAACGAGGAAAGGAAAGCTAAAAAGAGAAGAGAAGGAGGAAGTGTTGAATCCAAACGCAGGTACACAGAAGAAACCTGAGTGAACAAGGAATGAGTGCAAGGCAAGTGAGGAAAAAGAAGTGGAGTAAAGAAAAAAGGAAGTCTGGAATCGACAAAGATAGGAGTGAAAGCTGAGGAGAGGAATGGGAACGAAAGAGTAGAGAAGAACGACGAGGGAGAAAATAATGGAACTGTTGACTCTCCAAAGCAGAGGAAAAACAAGACAAAGGAAAGTTTAAGTTCGTTTAGTCTGGAAAAAGAAACAGTGAAGAGGGAAATATTACTGTTAGTGTTTGTTTTCTTGATTTGCATTTGAGTACATAGTTGAGGTGGCTTTTGTTAAGGGTAAAGACCCGTGCTAAGAACAGTAAGTCTACCAAACACCCAGAAAGACAGATAGACTCATAGATAAACAGTGAGAGAGAGAGAAATATTGCCGGCAAGCCTTTGGGTACGATTGGCTCCTACGTGCAAGGGACTGCTGGTAAATGTGCAAGAGTCTGCGACATATATAAGCTGCCCTTTGAGAACACACTTGTAAACACACACAAACACACACACACACACACACAGACACACACACACACACACACACACACACACACACACACACACACACACACACACACACACACACACACACACACACACACACACACACACACACACACACACACACACACACACACACACACACAGACACACACACACACGCACGCACGCACGCGCACACACACACACACACACACACACACACACACACACACACACACACACACACACACTGAAGCCTCGACCACTGTTTTGCAATGGATCTCATGAACAAAAAAAAGTGAATGTTTTTCTTCATTAAATACAAAACTACGAATGTGATGTTTGTTAATAAGCGGGGGCGGCGTGCCCAATAACAGAGGAATAAACATTTTTCAGCTTTACTTTAGTCTGTTGTAAATCCTCTCATTAATAAAGGGTCAAGTCCTTTGGCTGCCCTCATCGGCCCTTTTCTATGGTCCTAATGAAGCTACTGCCCACTGATAATGGCACTGAATTTATAATTTGCATTAATTACATGTCCAGCAAAGCTCCTGTCATATAATTTTTTTTATAGCAGTTTATTTTTTATTATATTTTTCCAGAGGTAGTGAGATATATTTTTTGGCAAAGAAAACTTTTTATGAATATATAGATGTCTCTTTTTTTTTATGGAAGGCATTAAATTTGTTTTTTTTTTTCCTATCGACACAACCTTCCCTGCCTCGTGTGGGCTGGATATGAGTTGAATGTGTGGGTGTGTGGATGGCGGCATTCATGCATTTTACCGTTACAATATGTACTTACTGTTTTTTTTCTGGCGAGCAGATCAAACACATTCTACCCAGCTCTTACATGCGCTCTCTGTGTGGATGTTTTGAAGTTGTGTCAGTGCGCTGTGTTGCAAACTGCTTTCGAGAATGTTGATCCTGGTACATTACTGTGCTGAAAGGGCCAAGCTGTGTGCGCCGCGTGTATGTTGGTGATGTTCATTATCTACGTCTGTGTATTGGTGATGCTAAAGGGCTGTGGGGCCATGCTGAGAGGTCAGGGTCGTATTTGAGTGTCTGTAAGTGGTGCAGAACTGTGGAAAGCCAGTGCTTTGTATACATGGGTGTTGGTGGTGGTGGTTCGGGGGTGTTGGTGCGTTTTTGGACCGTGCTGGCCTGCAGTCTTTCCTTGTCGCGGGGCCACAATGGACGATGCGCTGCAGTGGACAAGTTGAATTCGATTTTAAACGTTTGGACAAGTGAAATTTTTCGGAGCGACGCGTCGAGAATTGAAACGCCGAGCTCCAGTCCGCGATGCTGAGTGCACTTGACGGCTAAACAAAAGATAAAAATGCCCGCAGTTTCCTATTGCTATAGAGAACAGCTGTCAGGACGAAGTATTAACTTTAAAGGTGTTGATATTCCTTTCGTAAAAGAGTTGAAGAAATGCAATAGAAGGAAGAGAATTGTTTGTGTTTGTTATTGCTGCACGATCGTTTTGAAAAAAAAAAAAAAAGTAAAAAAATCATCTACAAAAATCTCCGTATTCACAGATGCGTGTTTGACATCTTTTACGCTTACAGTCCATCCTTGCTGAAAAATTTAAAGACTTGTATAAACTTATATAAATGTGTTTGTTAAAATTGTATATTCTCTTGGCACAAAGAAAATCTACAACCCGTCTTGTGTCCAGTCTGGGCTGGCGGCACTCAGCTTTTATCTCAAAGGAAGAGGACAGGGTCGAGGCTGTGTACGCCTCCAGCCGTGGACTCTTCTCGGCCATTACCTCGTCTGTTTGTTATGCTGGTGGGAAGCCAAACCATCAGTGGGGCTAGCCGGTACCTGAGGACGAGCAGGCCGGCCGCAGGTCCTCAGATTTGTTTTGTATGCGGAAGGGAGGGTCGAGCGGGAGTCAGGGTGAGTAGACGGTGTGGTGAGGGAAACGACGTCCAGGAGTGGTGTGGAGTGAGTAGAGGATCAGAGGCTGGCAGGTTGAGAGCAAGGTGTGGAGAGGTTGTAGGAGGCAAGGTGAGAACACGGTCAAGATAATCATGAGAGGGAGAAGAGACGTGAAGTGCAGGGTAAGGAGAAATTTTTGGAGAGGTTTGAGGGGAAGGTGTGGGCAGCAGTGTGAGATGGAAGTGAGACCAAAAACAGGAGGTGAGGTTCTTTACAGAGGCGGCAGAATAATAACTGACGGGGAAACCAGGAGAGAGGATAAATACAAAAAAAAGATATAGTAAGTTAGATGGAGAGAATACGATGCGAGGATAAAAAAAGAAAAGTGTTGGAAATGTGAATGAAACTTGCAGCATTTAACATCCAGGTGAAAATATTGCTGCGTTAAGGCGTGAATCGTAATAGAAACAAGTGTGGTGACGGCCAGGTTGATTAAGATTAAGGGAGAAAGAGTGGTGCAGGAGGATAACAGCAAGGAAAGGAAACTCGTTCGGTGCAAATGAAAGGTGAAAGGTTTGGCTGGTTGTGCAGGAAAGTGAGGTGACTGCGTAATTAAGGTGAAGGATGGGGTTACGGTAGGGAGCACAGCGGGACAGGCCGGTGAAGGGGTGCAGGTGGAAGAATAAATAACCTCCAGGTAGACACGGAGTTATGCAGCTAATAGGGGAGTGGATGAGTGGACGGGTAGATGGATGGTTGAGTGAATCATATTGGTCTTCTCCCCCTCTGGCCTGCGTCCCTCTCTCTCTCTCTCTCTCTCTCTCTCTCTCTCTCTCTCTCTCTCTCTCTCTCTCTCTCTCTCTCTCTCTCTCTCTCTCTCTCTCTCTCTCTCTCTCTCTCTCTCTCTCTCTCTCTCTCTCTCTCTCTCTCTCTCTCTCTCTCTCTCTCTCTCTCTCTCTCTCTCTCTCTCTCTCTCTCTCTCTCTCTCTCTCTCTCTCTCTCTCTCTCTCGCTCTCTCTCTCTCTCTCGCTCTCTCTCTCTCTCTCTCTCTCTCTCTCTCTCTCTCTCTCTCTCTCTCTCTCTCTCTCTCTCTCTCTCTCTCTCTCTCTCTCTCTCTCTCTCTCTCTCTCTTTCTCTCTTATCCGTTCTTTTAAACATTCTTCCACTCTTCGTCCTTCCCACTTTTGCTTTCTTATATCCGTTCTCCGCCCCTCCACTCAGCATCCCTCCTCCTCGCCCTTTGTCTTTCTCTTTCCTCTTTCCTTTTTAGTTCTTTTCTTTTTACTGTTTCCTCCTTAAGCCTCTAAACTTTTCCGTCCCCATCTCCTCTCCTCTCTTGACTTCTGTGTTCTATTATTTTTTTCTCTCCGTCTGCCTCTTTGTGCCTCTCCTCTCTGCTTCTCGATCTGCTCTGTCTCTCTCTCACTCTCTCTCTTCTTTCATGTATTTTTCTTGTTTTTCTCATCGGTCTTCCTCCTGGCCTTGTTCCTCTCTTTTTTCCTCTTTCCGCCTCCTCCTCCTCCTCCTCCTCCTCCTCCACTTACATCCCAACTCTGTGCTCATTTCTTCTTCTCTCTCCTTGTCTTTCTTTCTTTCTCACATTTTTGGCATTTTTTTATTATCTTCCGCACAGTTCTTCTTTGTCTCGTTTCTTCCATTTATTTTTCCTCCCTTCAGTCACGGTCTACCTGCCCTTCTTTTCTTCCCCCAACAGACTTTATTTTTTCATCTCTCCTTCCAATATTCTTCCGTTTCTCGCACACAGAAACCACGCTTTATATAACTCCTTTTTTTTTTTTCATCCTGTCGTAGTGCAGCAGCAGCTCCCTGAAGCAAATAATTTTACCCAAAAGAAAGAGAAAGAAGGAGTTTGTGGAATTTCATGCTTCCTTTATTATTTTTAACCTAAGTCGTGAATGAAGAGCACGCGATCTTTCATTGGTTTTATGCTGCGACTCGTTGCCAGAAAGCTCGCCTCGTTATTATTCATGTCTTTGGTGTGCTCCGCCGTTCCTTTTTTCATTCATTTAACTGTTTGCATTTTACTGTTTTTGTGTGTCCAAGTCATTTTGTATATTTGTCTCTGTCATTTTCTATCTGTCTGTCTGTATGTATGTGTGTCTAACCGTTTGTGTGTGTTTGTTTGTGTGTGTGTGTGTGTGTGTGTGTGTGTGTGTGTGTGTGTGTGTGTGTGTGTGTGTGTGTGTGTGTGTGTATTTATGTCTGTTTCAGTGTGTCTATTTCTCTCGGTGTGTCTGTCTGTCTTTTTGTCTGTCTATCATCTCTCTCTCTCTCTCTCTCTCTCTCTCTCTCTCTCTCTCTCTCTCTCTCTCTCTCTCTCTCTCTCTCTCTCTCTCTCTCTCTCTCTCTCTCTCTCTCTCTCTCTCTCTCTCTCTCTCTCTCTCTCTCTCTCTCTCTCTCTCTCTCTCTCATTTTTTTTTATTTCCTCTCTCTTCCCCTCTTTGATTTAGAGCATATGTTAATAGCCTCTTCATTCCCCGGCCCTTTCACATTTCCTTGAATTTCATTTCCCTTTCATCTCGCCGTGCTCTCTCATCCCAACATTCTCCGTATTTCCAAGTCTTTTTTATTATCAGACCTTCACTCCTCTTTGCAGATTTCAGTTATTTTCTATTTATTTTTTTCCTCCTCTTTACATATAGAAGTATTTGTTTATCTTCGACGCTATTCGCTTTCCCTTGCGTTTTCTCGTGTTCCCGTCATTTTTACACATACGTCAAAATAATACGATATTAATTCTTCACTCCACTTCCATTATTTTCAGTTTTCCTTTTATCTTTACCTTTGTGTTCACCGCTCTCTCTCTCTCTCTCTCTCTCTCTCTCTCTCTCTCTCTCTCTCTCTCTCTCTCTCTCTCTCTCTCTCTCTCTCTCTCTCTCTCTCTCTCTCTCTCTCTCTCTCTCTCTCTCTCTCTCTCTCTCTCTCTCTCTCTCTCTCTCTCTCTCTCTCTCTCTCTCTCTCTCTCTCTCTCTCTCTCTCTCTCTCTCTCTCTCTCATTCTTGCTTTTTCTCGCTTTTGCTTTCGCTCTCTCCATCCTTCATTTCTCTCTCTCTGTTCATGTTTTTGACACATTACTTTAATTTCCTACCTTCCTCTTTTATATTTCTTCAATCATCCACTCTTTCCTTTGTTCTTTTCTCATTTTCCTCCTTCCGTCCTTCCTTTCATCCTTTTTCTTTCCTTCCTTCTTTCTTTCCTTATTGTGTTCCTCCTTCCCCCGTCTCTCCCTCCCTCCCTCTCCTCCTTCCTCCCTTTCTTCCGGCCTTCCTTTGTAACCTCGTTCCTTCCTTCCCTCCTTCTTCATAATCTCCTGCCTTCTTTATATTCTTTACTTCCTCTATTCTTTTTATCTTCCATCCCTTTCCTCCACTCTTCCTTACCTACATTTTACGTCCTCTCTTCCCTTCCTTGCCTTTTTTCTGGCCTGTACCGTCCCCCTATACGCCTGGTTTCCTTGCGGGCTGATGATGAGTCTTCTCGACCGAAAAAAAAGGGAAAAACATGAGTCCTGCATCGAGAGCCGTGAAGGATGGCGCCTATGTTTCTCTTCTACGGACTGGCGTTAGGAGAAGGCAGGCGGCGAGGAAGGAGGAGATGGGTATTACTGGGTGGAAAGGGAGAAGATGAAGAAGACGAATTCGATGGAGAAGAAGAAGGAGAAGAAGAAGTAGAAGAAGAAGAAGAAAAAGAATAAGAATAAGAGGGAAGTGAAGAAAAGTAGAAGCAAAGGTACAAGAGAGGGAGGGTGATAAAAAGAAAAGAAGAGGAAAGAACCAAAGAAAAATAAAAGGAATAACGAGAAAGAAAGAAAGGAAAAAGAAGAAGAAGAAGAAGAAGAAGAAGAAGAAGAAGAAGAAGAAGAAGAAGAAGAAGAAGAAAAGAAGGCGATATGAAAACAAAAGAGGTAGAAGAAGCGGAATAGGACTTACACAATCCAAAAATACCCTAGAAAAAAAAGAAAAATATCTAAAAAAAGAAAAACGCGAGTTCATTAGACATCACTTGTAAACACGCTTCCCGAGAAAAGAGGCGCAGCACAGGCATAAGTGCTCATTAATTGGTGCAGGAAGAGTGAGCGGAGGAGGAGGATGAAGAGGAAAAGGAGGATGATGGAGAGGGAAAGGAGAAAGCGGACCAGAATAAAAAGGAGGAGAAGGAGATAATCAAGAACTGGAATAGAGGCAGGAAAAACAGGAAGAGCAAAATGAGAAGGAGGGGGGAAAGAAGAGCAAGAGAAGAAGTGGAGGCTGGGCAAGAGGTGGCGTGCTGGTGTAGGTACGAAAGCCGGAAGAGACGGAGAAGGAGAAGGAGGACGAGCGGGTGTGAGCTGAAAGCCACTCGTGTTACAGAACCTCTCGGAGCGTGTCTGAAGCTGGTGGTGTGATGGGGCAGAGCCAGCACCAGCGAACCCTATGCAGAAGAGGAAAGGAAAGAGAGAGAAAAGAAGAGAGAACTTGTGCGTGGGTAAGAAAGCGAAGAAAGACGGTGGAGGGAGAAGAAAGAGGAAAAGGGGATGGAGAGGAAACTTGGCAGATGTTATATCGAAGGTTGAATGAAGGGAAATGTGTTGAGGAGGAAGCTGGTGGCTGTAAGAGGGAGTTATTATAGCTTGCGAAGGTTATTACACAGGGGGCAGGTACGGAAGGATCACAGGAAGCTATGAGATAAAGGGGGTCATGTGGCAATGGTGGGTGAGATGAAGTTTGGGGTGGAGAGGCAAGGGTAGAAGAAAAAGGCCGTTGTGGAGAGGAGGAGGAGGAGGTGGAGGAGGAGGAGGAGGAGGAGGAGGAGGAGACAAGGGTAGGAAAATACAGTCGTTATGGGGAGGAGAGGAAAAGAAGGGTAGAAGACTGTTGTGGGGAGGAGTAGGAGGAGGAGAAGGCAAGGATAGAAAGTCGTTGTGGGAAGGAGGCAGAGGAGGGAAGGGAGGAAGAAGGTCATTGTGAGGAGAAGAAGAAACAAGGGTTAAAGAAGAAGGCCGTTGTTGGGAGGAGGAGGAAGAGGAGGAGGCAAGGGAGTAAAGGCAAAGTTATGTAAGGCAAGGGAAAAGTGAGAGAGTGATGAGAGTTCATGTTACACCGAGGGAGTGAGGAAAGGCCAGGGGAGAGAATTTACGGCTGCATGTGTGTGTGTGTGTGTGTGTGAGTGTGTGTGTGTGTGTGTGTGTGTGTGTGTGTGTGTGTGTGTGTGTGTGTGTGTGTGTGTGTGGGAGACTTGAAGAAATAGCTTCCTTGGTTCTTGTATTTTTTACTCTCGAGACTTATTCACTACGGTACAGTATTTGCAGTGCTTTGTACAGTGTTCATAAATGTTTGTAATGCCATTGATTCCATTCTTTCCGAAAATGTAATTACAGTTCTCTAGAAGATAATCATAGATAGATGGACAATAATATAATAAATCCAAGTAATGATCTCCAATATGCACATGTAACATTTAGTGCTTACATTTTATAGACAGTCTAAGCAGGAAATTCCAAAGCCTTTCCCAGAAGAAAATAAACACACAGTATCAGGTTTTTTTAAAGGAACGTCCGTTACTGACGTGTATAAATCAGTTATTGACAAGAAAGTGTCAAATAAAACTCTCTATACTCCACGAGCCATTCACACTAATCAAACATAAACTTTCTAGTGATATTCTGATATCCTGAAGTTAGAAATGAAAAGGAAAAATGAAGGTAAACGTAAAATTTGCTCGTACGGCGCCGTATACGACAGACTGACAGTCATTAATCACTTGAAGTTTTTGAAACGGTGGAGAGAGAGAGAGAGAGAGAGAGAGAGACTGATATAAAAATAATAATAATAATAATAATAAAAATAAAAATGATAATAATAGCAATAATATATGGTTTATTTAGTTGAGGCAGCCGTTACGCAGAAAATGTAAATATTACGTTGGAAACAAGTTATACAATAAAGATAATAAAAGTTGATTGGGAAGAGGCTTGCGGTTCTCTGAGAATATCCAGGATAGGGCGCTACGCATGGGGTGTGGACGGCCACTCTGTCTACCCGGCTTAGCACGGGGAGGGAGTGTTCAGGGTTAGTGAGGCAAAAATGCGGAGATCTTAACAACTTGCAGGAGGGGGCGTGCAGCGTACTTCCCTGAGTCATGGGTCCTCCATCATTGTACTGGTCATTGAAACCGATGCTTTGCCAGCAGGAGAAGAGGGGGCTCGCACACCCTGTGCGCCAAGGGTTGGGGCTTGGTCGCCGGTAAGGGGGTGACATCCAGGGCGCCGCTCTGTGTCACTGGGCCAGACTGCCGGGCGTGTCCATACTACACTTTCCTGTTTTCACAAACACGTTGTACACACAATTTCCCAACGATATTATCACGGGAAGGTTCTTCAGGGTGATATTTGCTTTGAAAGTGTGCGTGTGGAGGGGCGGGGTGTTAAGGGGGATAAGAGGTCAACAATTTGATCGTGGCAGGTAATCAACGACTGACGGCATGTTCCCAGCTTCTGAGGTCAAGACGCGAAGTGTGTGTGTGTGTGTGTGTGTGTGTGTGTGTGTGTGTGTGTGTGTGTGTGTGTGTGTGTGTGTGTGTCTAGGGGATGAATTGGAGTGAAAGGGATGAACGGCTTGTAGTGCAGGAGGAGGAGGAGGAGGAGGAGGAGGAGCAGGAGGAGGGTAACGGTAGGGAGGGTGGAGATTGATGGGTGTGGAGGGACGGAGAAGAGGTAGTGCTTGGAGTATATGGAAATGTCAGTTTTTGAGTAAGAAAAGAAAGAATTGCAAACGTGTAGAATGTACGACTATTTTCTCTCTCTCTCTCTCTCTCTCTCTCTCTCTCTCTCTCTCTCTCTCTCTCTCTCTCTCTCTCTCTCTCTCTCTCTCTCTCTCTCTCTCTCTCTCTCTCTCTCTCTCTCTCTCTCTCTCTCTCTCTCTCTCTCTCTCTCTCTC
The DNA here is from genome assembly GCF_024679095.1 of Eriocheir sinensis. Classification (NCBI taxonomy): domain Eukaryota; kingdom Metazoa; phylum Arthropoda; class Malacostraca; order Decapoda; family Varunidae; genus Eriocheir; species Eriocheir sinensis. The sequence goes on along the minus strand of NW_026112198.1, from coordinate 127,789 downwards.
TCTCTCTCTCTCTCTCTCTCTCTCTCTCTCTCTCTCTCTCTCTCTCTCTCTCTCTCTCTCTCTCTCTCTCTCTCTCTCTCTTACCAGACCAAAACTTTTATTCAGACACACTTTTATGAGAAGGACGCGGGGACGTGACGAAGAAATTGAAGGAACGAAACACTTGTGGCGCGTTGTCTATCAATAATTTTGGAACGGAACCTCACCTTTAGAGGGACACTGTGTCTCATCGTAAACAGAAATATTGGGGGAAAAAAATTGGTCTGCCCTTTTTTTTCTTTCGTGTCCCCGTTCTCTCTTTTCCTCGATATTCCTCCTACGTCACCCGCCATTCCCTTGACCTCCTTACCGTATTCATTTTCTTTTCTCTTCCTTCATTTGCCCTTGTTGGTCTTTTCCTCCGCTCTCTCTTTCCTCTTATTCTTTACCCTTTCCTGCTCTCATCTCTTCTTTTTCCGCTCGACTCAACACCGATTTCCTCTGTCACCCCCCCCCCCACACCCCTTCTCTCTCTCTCTCTCTCTCTCTCTCTCTCTCTCTCTCTCTCTCTCTCTCTCTCTCTCTCTCTCTCTCTCTCTCTCTCTCTCTCTCTCTCTCTCTCTCTCTCTCTCTCTCTCTCTCTCTCTCTCTCTCTCTCTCTCTCTCTCTCTCTCTCTCTCTCTCTCTCTCTCTCTCTCTCTCTCTCTCTCTCTCTCTCTCTCTCTCTCTCTCTCTCTCTCTCTCTCTCTCTCTCTCTCTCTCTCTCTCTCTCTCTCTCTCTCTCTCTCTCTCTTCATGTACCTTCTCTATGCGCTGGATGGGCATTGCAACTTTGGTAACTTCGGTCGAGACGGTTCCTTCACATAAAGATTCAGCTTAATCAGACTGATCCCAATGCCAACATCCCTCACTCCGGCTCTTTTTGTTTTCTTCTCCTTTCTTCTTAATCCTGATCCCCATTTTTCTTCTCCGCTCCTATTGCAGTTCCTCCTCTTCCTTTTCCTGTTCCTCTTCATCCCCTCTTTCTCTTCCTGACGAACCATTGATTTCCACCTCCAAGAAGACCGAGCTGTTTCTTTTGCCTCGAGGAGTTTTATTCCTTTAATGTTCATGGATAATTACATACTTTGGCAGCCATTTTCCTTCCTGGGGGCTCGTTTACCCAAAGAGAATATGAGTGTGTGTGTGGGGAGGGGAGAGGGATTGTATGTGTGTGTGGGGTTGGGGGGGGATTGTGTGTATGTGTTTGGGGGGTATTGTGTGTGCGTGTGTGTGTGTGTGAATTAGTAACTAGTTTGTTTGTGTGTGTATTAGTAACTATAATAGTTTGCGTGTGTGTGTGTGTGTGTGTGTGTGTGTGTGTGTGTAGAGAGAGAGAAGAATTTTCTCCTTCGGAAGTGGTATGCTCACTGATTCACTCACCCATTCATTGATTCATTCACTTGCCCACCTTCCTTTACTCACTCACAGTACTCACTCTGTCTCATTCATGTACTTACTCACTCATTCACTCACTCACTCACTTCGTCACATTCACAAACTAACACTCATGCACTAAAATCGTTTTTCAATTCCAACTTGCCATATAAGTAATTTTGCTTTATTTCAGTGAACTGTTGTTTTGAGATCTTTGTTCTTTTCATATTTTTTTTATTAAAGCCATAAAAATGATAGAAAAAATGTTGCTGGAAGGTAAAGAAATAAAGTCTTTTAAATTGGTTGCTGTTCAATCTTGATGGCTCTGAGCACCGCGGTAATGGAATCGTGGCAGCAGTAATGTGTGATGTCATCTTTTGGTGATTTAATGGTGGCGGTGGTGGTTGTGCTATGCTGGTGATGATGCTGATGCTAATGGTGATGGCAGAATAAATATTGATGGTTTACTATTGCTTTGTTTATGAGTTTACAGTAGGATTTGTGGGATTTGTGGTGGTGATGAGTGTTGTACGAACTAAGGTGATGGTGGCCAATGTGGGGGTGGCAGGGGTAGGGGTGGTATTTGTGGTGATGGGAACTTTAAATAATGATGGCATTGCAGTGATGTAAGATGTAGTAGATTTAGTGCTGGAACTGATGGGGACTGTTATTATTGGGTCTGCGCTGCTGATGTCGATGAGTGTTGGTAATTAGGTTGTTGTTGGTGGTGGTGGTAGTGTTGTTGTTGGTGGTGGTGGAGGTTCTGGTGATGGTGGTCTTGTAGATGATCGAGGTTCTGGTGATGGTGTTGATGCTGGGGGTGACGGGTGTGTATATGATGAAGATACTGACAACACAATATTATTTCCTCCCTGCAAATATATGGACGAGAAAATAATTGTAGGTCACAAGAGTGCTGAGTGTAACATTATTATTTACTTCGGCCTGCTCATCACGAACAAGGAGAAAAGACGAAGTGACACATGAACGGACAGACAGACAGAGGGAAAGATTTGGAGGTGGAATAATTGCGTATGTGATATGAATTGTCGTTTCTCTCTACTCGTCTCTCGGAAACTGTGTTGTACAATATGCCGAGACCCCCTTCCTCATTTTGTATTTAATTTTAACATCATTTGCTTTCACTATTGTTTCCTCGTGTTCTCGTGGATTCTCTGAATATCTCATATCTGTAAAACTGAACAGGGACTATCAGCGCTTTGGATCTTGAGAGAGAGAGAGATAACTTTTTACTGTTTGGGCTGTCAGTAGTAGAGGAAATCCGCGAGGCCTGCATTACGTGTTGTGTTTGTACTCTTAATTCTGGACGAGTGACAGACAAATGTGGACGCAGGCATCCTCCTCTCGCCACTGTTGTGGGCTGTGCTGGAGGAATGATGAGTGTCCCGAGCAAAGGGCGGACCCGTTAGGAGATACCATTGTCTTCTTATTAAAGGGGCTATCTATATTAAGCATCCCGTGTGTGTTCTCTGATTAGTGCGTCGGTTTGGCAGTATTCTCGTGAATATCAAAGCTGGAGCGGCGGGCCAATGGGCACAGCAATAATTCTGAACCGTAGCTGAATGAGGCGCCACCTTGCCCGCTGCGTCGGGCGACGCAGCAGACTGACGCCCTCAGTGCGTCACGCTCGGATTGGTACAAACTTAGTGTGGTGCCTTTACGAGTGCACAGTGTCAGTGCAGTGTAAATGTGTAGTGATTGTTTGCTTGTAAGTATTTGTTGAAGCCTTCAGCATATATTTTAATGTCTGGTAAGGATTTTTATATGCAGCATGACAGGTCTGGCCTGGCCACTAACCTTTTAGTTGGCAATAAACCATTCACTGTGATTACGGTTGTTGGTATATTGCAGCCGGTATTCGATACGCTAATATGACGTCTTTCGCTACCTCTCGTTGTTTTAGTATGGACTGCTACTATCATCATCGTTATTATTATTATTATCTATTATTATTATTATTATTATTATTATTAATATTATTATTATTATTATTATTATTATTATTATTATTATTGTTGTTGTTGTTGTAATCTGTGGTATAGGTGGTAATGGTAGAAGTAGTAGTAATAGTAGTAGCAGTAGGTAGTAGCAGTAGTAGTAGTAGTAGTAGTAGTAGTAGTAGTAAGAGCAGTATCAACTGCAGTAGTGCGCGCACACACACACACACACACACACACACACATTAGGTAAGTAATAAAGTTCTTATTGAAGTACCAACATGTTTTGAGTTTTTCCATAGTGATGAACTGTTATTTTTATTTGGAGTTCGTGTTTCGCATGAGTCACTTGGTCTGGGAGAGGAAAACATTTTTAAATAAGTTAATCGTGCCGTGATTGAGGGGCGAGTGTGGCAGCTAGGCGGCAGCGGCGGGAGGGGCGACGATTGGGGCTGTTTGTTGACGAGAGAGAGAGAGATTGAGATTTTCTGTTGGGGCTATCGAGTGTGTGTGTGTGTGTGTGTGTGTGTGTGTGTGTGTGTGTGTGTGTGTGTGTGTGTGTGTGTGTGTGTGTGTGTGTGTGTGTGTGTGTGTGTGTGTGTGTGTGTGTGTATGCCTATTTTTTTTGCCTGGCATCAGATAGGAAATACAATTTTTACATCTAATCTAAAATGGAGGTATTTGTGTTCATTGATGTTAGTCTGCGTGCAATATGTTCTCATGAGTTGCAGGTAATATTTATGGCCGGTGGAAACTGATCCGCGATTAATTAATAGTTACTTGCAACGGTCTCATATCGACATGATCTGGCTATCTTTCAATATATGTATGTATGTATCTATCTATCTATATTTTCATTATAGCTATATATATATATATATATATATATATATATATATATATATATATATATATATATATATATATATATATATATATATATATATATATATATATATATTAATTGATCGATTGATTGATTGATTGATGGATGAATGGATGGGTTGAATTACTATTTTCTTAGTTATAATATTTTGCTTGTTTTTTTTAATGGTTATGATATGTGTTTAATATGTAATGTTTTCACTTTTCAGACACGTCTGGTCGTCATCCATCGCGACACGTCTTTAGCTACGCCCCCCATACATCTTCTGAACCCGAAGCAACGTAGCTGATATCATTTGCCTCCCGTGACACACTCGCAGAGCAACTATGAATAAACCCTCATGCCGTAGTAAGCCCTTCCTACCCCCCCACAACATGCTCCTCGGCCCTGTACTTCGTCATAGGGCCACTCGTTTCCCTTACGTATCTATGGAACGCCTCATGTTGCTAATGGTGCTCGTGACTGGCCTCATCCTACCTGCCGAGTCACAGTCTGTCTCTGAGGTGGACGGGACGAGTCGGCACCACAAGCGGGATCACCGGCACGGTGACCTCCCGGACCTTCCTGAGGCCCGCATTGAGTCCAGTGTGCGGCCTATGCCCAGTCAGGCGGCGCAGTGGCGAAGTGAACGGAAGAAGCCTTATGGCGGCCCGTATCTCAACTCCAAGTGGAAGGACCCCGCCAATGCCCCTCATAACTCGTTCTTGAAGGGCGGCAAGACTGTCCCCGAGCGCGTGTCCACAACGGAGAAAGAGGATCTTGCAGAAAGGCAAAAGCGAACTGAGGCTGAAAAATCGCCGTTGAGCAGCTGGCAAGGGAGTAACCACCTGAGCCTGAAGGATGGCGCCTATGAGGGGCTGGTGGTGGAGGTGAGCCCCCGCGTGCCACAGTCCGACTGCAAGACTGTCATCGACGGTACACAGGTAGGTGCTGCACTGTCTTTGTTCTCAATGTTGTTGTGGTGGCGTGATGCCGTCTGGAAGAAGCAGTTTATCGGCCAGTAGTAAGTAATGATGGTGCCTCTTTGGTGCCCTCTGTATTACCTCCTCCAGTGGAATTGGAGGAGGATATTTTTTGGTGCTGCTTGTCTAGCTAGAAATCGAGCTAATAGGGTACTGGGATTTATTTCAAGGAGCGTAAGCAACAGAAGCCCCGAAGTCTTTCTCAAACTATATTTAGCATTAGTTAGACCTCATCTTGACTATGCGGTTCAGTTCTGGTCACCTTACTATAGAATGGATATCAAAATGTTAGAATCGGTGCAGAGGAGGATGACTAAGATGATTCAGGGGTTGAGAAACTTGCCATACGAGGAAAGACAAACAGTTAAACTTGCATTCTCTAGAAAGGCGAAGGGTGCGTGGAGACATGATCGAGGTTTATAAATGGATGAAGGGCTTTAATAAGGGAGACATTCATAAGGTTTTGTTGGTAAGAGAACCGGGTAGGACACGAAGTAATGGGTTTAAACTGGACAAATTCAGATTCAACAGGGACATAGGCAAAAATTGGTTTACTAACAGGGTGGTGGATGAGTGGAATAGGCTTAGCAGTCATGTGGTGAGTGCCAATACAATTGTCACATTCAAAAATAGACTAGATAAACTCATGGACAGTGATATTAGGTGGGGTTAGATACACGGGAGGTTAGGGTCAAAGGAGCTGCCTCGTACAGGCCTACCGGCCTCTTGTAGACTCCTGCGCTCTTATGTTCTTATGTTCTTTTTTTTTTTTTTTTGTCTGTTACCAGAATTAAACAAAAAATAGTTTGACTTCATAATAGCTGGTGAAAAGTTTCCGAGAAAAATACTATTAAATCTTGGATAAGTTACAATACAGCCCAACGAAACTATTGAGAATAGTTAAAAAGCAAATGAGCAACTGATGCAACCGTCTGAAAAACCCACCATTGCTTTGAGCGCAGACTAGGAGTGTTGTTAGACGTTAGTGATAGCGATCGAGAGCTGTTTCGGTCGAGTTCGTGAAGTTCTCCCAGTTGGTAATGCCATGAGTGCTTGGTACAGTTCGTTGCTTTTCTCAAGAGCAGTCCGTCTCCTTCTACGTAAAATCTAATGAACAAATTACTACTAGAATGATGGCAGCTAACTTCAAAATCACGCGGAGGGGGACGATTCAGCGGGCAATACCTATTCTGTGGAACACTTTTTAATCGCCTGCATCGATACTAGCGAGGAGAGCAATAATACTCTCCTCTGTCTTGAGGGCAGACCAAAAGTGCGTCCACTCATGCCCTGGTATCGTGCTCCCTGCAGGGTTGATCTGGCCGGATTGTCTGTTTGTCAGCAGGATTACGCAAGGATTACACAAAAACTACCGGCCCAATTTTCATGAACGAGGGTGAAAATCTGTAGCGTAGGGGGATAACCCTGCGTTGACGGGGGGTTGCTGCCTCCGAACGCTGTTGTATTCTGATAAGTATTCTCTCTCTCTCTCTCTCTCTCTCTCTCTCTCTCTCTCTCTCTCTCTCTCTCTCTCTCTCTCTCTCTCTCTCTCTCTCTCTCTCTCTCTCTCTCTCTCTCTCTCTCCCCCCCGCCCCCGGAAGTTCATTATATAATTTTCAGGGACGCTGGCAAACAGGAAGAACACTAATTTTCGCCCTCACTGTCTTATCAATCACCTGTTTTTGTTTCCAAGCCACGCACAGAAAGGACTAGTAAACAAGGGTAACTATTTAGCCCATCACATCTGGGAAAAGCTGTTTTTTAATCAGACAAGTTAATGAAGACCGAGAAAAAGCATTTTTTTTCATTACAAATGTAAAGAGCCAGCAACGCCTGTGGCTACAAATTGAAACGACCTACACGGTGGGATTATCTGAATGGATAAAAGCTGCTTCTGCGTAAATGTTAAGTAAGACCTCGAGATGTTATTTTAATGGAAGACCTTTTAGCGTCACAGTTTATCAGAATGAAAAATGTTCGAACCATTCTTTAGTAAAGGTTTTTGTCTTTCACCTCAATGCCGCGGGCACACACACAATCGGCTTTGTAAGCGTCGAAATATTATTCGAATAAATATTAGATTGAAGTAGGCGCCGACCAGCCCACTAGCCTCGCAGCAAGCCCTGAGGTGGCCATGTGGGTGTTAATTAATCATGCCTCGGGGTGGATTAATGTTCGTGTTTGCTCTTTTTAAATGTTCCTTCATTCTCATAGAAGGAAGGATAATTGCAAAGGCGGGAGACCAAAAACTGTGAATATACAGGCTCATAAGACAACGTGAAATCCCCTCCAGAACTAGTAGGCTACATTTTTCTCTCTCTCTCTCTCTCTCTCTCTCTCTCTCTCTCTCTCTCTCTCTCTCTCTCTCTCTCTCTCTCTCTCTCTCTCTCTCTCTCTCTCTCTCTCTCTCTCTCTCTCTCTCTCTCTCTCTCTCTCTCTCTCTCCCCTGTGTGTGTGTGTGTATGTGTGCCAATGGACGTGTTGCATCATGTGGGACAAGTCTGTGTACGTATATACAAGTCACAACCTCCTGGAGTTGGAGTAGCAGATGAGAGTATGTGCGTGCGTATGTGTGTACAAGTGCGTAGGTAGGTAGGTAGGCTGGTAGTCAGTATGCGTGCGTGTGTGGGTAACAGCAACAGGACAGGTACAGGAGCGGTAGAGGGAAGTCGGGTAACCCATTTCTCCTGTTATTCCCTGCTCCGGTGTGGCCTGGTTTACTGCCCTCAGCCATCCTAAAAGATCTGAGAGGCGGGTGTGAGGGTGCTTTAATTGCGTGTTTTGTGTGCCCGTCCTATGCTTGGGTTCGGTGAGGCCTCCTGCTGTCTCACTATTGTTACTGGAGTGTCGTCGTGTGGTTGTAACAAGGAGGGGTGTGCAGGGTGTGTTGCTTTGCTTGCTCAATGGTGTGTGTGTGTGTGTGTGTGTAAGAACGGAAGTGAAGTAGGTGTAAAAAGAGCAAGAGAGAGAGAGAGGTGAGGGGTCGCGTGGCACACAGCTTTAGTCTAGGTGTGTTGAAATCGTTAGGACGCAGGTACCTCAGAATGACCGCCATTAGCGAGGTGCCTTCCGGGAAATGACTTTGTGTTTGTCACTAATCTGAATATTTATTTTGCTGGAATAACTTTTCTCAGTCGTAGATCCCAAGCAAGAAACGATCCAAATAAAACCCTTGATTGGTGCGCGCTGGTTCTGCTTGCAAACGTTCCTGCTGTAGGTGAGCGTGCCCTTAGGCTGTTCTTTTACTTGTATATATGTGTGCCTTGATTTGCTGGGCCGCAGGGCTGGGTAGTGGGCTCAGTGCATGGTCCAGGCTGCTCCCTAAAAAAATATTATTTGTAATATTTTACATTCATTGAATTGCCGTCTTGGGCGCTACCCAAGTCTTACTGAAATGTTTTAAGGCAGATCTGTGAGCCATTAATCTGGGAAGGCACCTAATTAAGCAAGTTTTCTCTGGGGGGCTTTAATAAATCCCCTGTCTCCAGCGGTGCAAAGGTTTATCTCCGGGTACACCTACTTCCCTCCCTCCATCCCTCCCCCTGCCCCCCTTTCTCTTCCTTCTACCTGCCAGATAATGTTTCCAGGACTTGCAGAGGAAATGATCCAAACGAATTTAGCTTGAAAGTAAAATATGGTAAACAGAGAAAGAGAGAAAGGGAAGGAAAGCCGCGAAGTGTTTAACCAAGTTGTAAAATGCATCGCTCAAGTGGAATCCGAGCAGGGGAGCGTGTTGCATGAGGGATTAGTGGGAGGGAGTTTTAAAAGGGCTTATTGATGCTCGCGCGAGGTTTAGTGAGGGGAGGGAGACGCTCCCTCTCCCCCCTCCCCCCTCCCCTCGCCTTGTGGGTACGTGCATGTGTGTGTGTGTGTGTGTGTGTGTGTGTGTGTGTGTGTGTGTGTGTGTGTGTGTGTGTGTGTGTGTGTGTGTGTGCCCTCTTGGCGTGGCACTGACGGGGTTGTCTCCCCTTGCCCGCCCCTTTAAGGAGACCACGTTCAAGAGAGGGAAATTTTAATAGGAAGCATAAAGGATCTCCCAGACATTAAAACTTCCGCTAATACCTAAAAAGTTGTAATGGCTGGCCCGTCTCCCATCACTCCTCGGCAGCCAACTAATTCAACTCAGTAAAAAAGCTCTAAATCCAAAGCACCCACAGGTTAATTAATGTGCCACATTAGCATACTTAGCACTGAAAAATGAGTGTTGAAGCGACTCCTCTAATAAAGTTTGTCAACTCTTCAGCGCCCTCGCCCGGGGAAGGGGAAGGTAAATTTCCTCGCCCGCTCCTCAGTCCAGCAACAATAGGGAGGAGGGGCGCGGGGGTCAGGCGTTTAGAGCATGGGTAGCGGGATGCATGGGCAGTGGGGAGCAGGGGTGGCGGGGACTGGATCTATTGAAGATGAAACATGGTGAATAGGGGTAAGGGGCAGGGGCAGTAGAGAGTGTGTCTGTTAAAATTGAGGAGGCATGTGGAGCGTGGGTAAGGAGCAGGGGCAACATATAGAGGATGTCTTGTGAGGGTGAGGAGGCGTTGGATGTGTATGGGTGGCGGGAACCGTGTCTGTTGGGGATAATGAAGCATGGGGAACAGGGGCAACAGGGATGTTTGATGAGGATGAGGGAGCAGGGATAGCAGGAAGGGTATCTTAGTATGTGAGTGGTTAGAAGGAGCAGGAAGGGTGTCTTTTGATGAGTTTTTGTTGGCAGAGCGTCACGCCCACCGCCAAGGCTGTGGAGGGCTGGCAGGTGACAGCCCGTGTCGCTGCCCCTCATAAAGCCACCTTTTTATTTCAGCGAAAAAGAATCTTAAGGTGGAAAGAAAAAAAATATTTAACGTTCCCGACGCAGGTGTCAAAATAATGCGAGTACGTTCTTGCACTGCTTCACTCAAGACGTGGATGCGTTTCCTACGGATCTTTATTTTCCGGTTCCGCCATAAATTCTACTAAATGTTCCATCCTATTCCTGGCTCCCATTCCAACTCAGAGCTTTCCTCCTCCTCTCCTCTGTTCCCCTCCTCCTTGACGGTCCTCGTTCCCTAGCCAGACTTCGCGTAATTCATCTCTCAGCAGCGCTAAAAGATGTAGCCTATTTATTAGAGTTTCCACTTTGGCAAATTACTCCAAGTCTAAGTGAGAATTACAAAATTTAATTTAAGGAGACGTCCCCCTTCAGCCGCCTGGAGACTAACTCATATTACTGTCCAATATTACACATTCTGTCATGAATGAACAAGGAATTTAACTCAGTTACTCAAGAAGTAAAGAGGACCGAGAAAAAGCAACGAGGCAGCTTATTGAACATTAATTTTATTCGTGAGCAAAAATATTCCAAGCCCCTCTTCTGTCGCCCCTTATTCACGAATTAAAGCATTGAAACTGGTAGCGGAGGGAACTGAAGGCTTGAGTGTAGCGAGAAATTCAGGTAAGAAATGTATTAAAAGGATTAACATTAAATAAATGAATTCACGTTATACTAATTCCCTAAGATACACGTTAAACAAAAGAAGCTCATTAACGATATCTGATGTAACAACAATATAATCTAAAACTACTTAAAATGAGCAACATATCCGTATATGGAAGACAGACTAATGATAACTAAACCCATGTCAGAAAGCAGCAGTGAGCAGAGCAAACACTAATAAAAGACGGATTTCATGCCGAACACCAACGGCCGTTGCTAAAACAACTTTCTCTCCCCTCCGAGACAAGTCTGTCTTTTCCGTGTCGGGGAACGTGCAGCGCCAGCCAGCCGGCCGGCAAACCTGAACGAGCTGGAACAATGCGAGCGTTAAATTAAGAAATTGGGAACTTTTGAAGGTCAGTGTGGGGAAAGAAAGGGCTCGCTTTATAAGATGATGGCCAAGGCACCCACTTAAATAGCTATCCTGGAACGGTGGTGCTTCTCCTCTGCCAAGTTACCTTTGTTATGTGTAGGACGAGAGATATGGGGTGTGGGGGGAAGGTATGAAAGAAAGGTGCATGCGAGGGCGATTTCCTGACGCACTGCAGCGGAAAAATAACGTGTTGGGGCTGACGCATGATAGCGACCGATGGAAAAGGAAACACCTGCATACATAGCTTTGCTCTGCTTGTACTTCGTCCCTTTCCCTCTTCCCTCCTCCATTCATCCCTCACAATCTCCCTATCTCCCTCCCGTCGTGTGTTCGCCCTGTGCCCGGAGCTCGCTAACCGTGAAAGCGGCGACAGCAGCAGCAGCGATGGCAGTAGCGAGGAAGGGGACCGTTGTAATGTCGTGCTGTTTATGGGGAGTCGCGGTGTACAGGGCTTTCAAGGTGGTTTATGAGGCGATAAATTGATTCCCCGCATAACCGTGGCGCGTGAGAGTCGAGAGGTAGGCTTGAGGAGGTGTGCTGTGTTGTGTTCCGCCCGGGGTGTTGGTGAGGTATGAAAGCGTGGATGAAAGGAATGTTTTCGTCTTCTTTTCTCCTCCTCTTCACCCTCTCTTATCATGCGAGAAAGGTCATAGGCTGAGTTGGTAGGTGAGTATTTCTTTGTGTGTTTTGGTGTGTGTGTGTGTATGTCGGGTAGTGTGTGTGTGTGTGTGTGTGTGTGTGTGTGTGTGTGTGTGTGTGTGTGTGTGTGTGGGGGGGGGAGGGGGGAGAGGGGCTCTGTGTGTGTGTGTGTGTGTGTGTGTGTGTGTGTGTGTGTGTGTGTGTGTGTGTGTGTGTGTGTGCATCCGAACGCTCGCACGTACACTTAAAGGGGAGGTGTTAAGTGTTTCATTAAATGTTTATATCGTAATATTAGGTTTCATTGTTCAATTGTTTTTTGTTTCATTATTTGTTACTAAAACTCATCACATTTAAACAAAACAAAATAATAGTTGGAATTTTGATAGATAATAATTAAAGGAAAACGCAAAATAAATGTCCTATTCTATGTACAGCGTCCTCACACACACACACACACACACACACACTATCATGTTCGGCTCTACACCATGGACATTTTCAACATTCTCAAATTTTCCACCTGCTGCTTTTTTTTCCCTCGCTTGTCCTCACTTTAATCCTTTTACACACTTTTATTCTTGTGCTCTCTGATATGACAGGAAATAAATATCTTTTTCCCCTTCCACCCTTCGTTTCTCACTCCCACTCTCAGTCTTTCCTCCCTACCTTACCCTATCTCCCCTTCCAGCACCCTTTATGTTCATACCCTTCCACATCCCGCTCCATCATCCTCCCCTCCCCTACCCATCTCTCACCTCTATTGCACACCTGCTTACCATCGGCGACACCCGCACCCCATCCCATCGCCCTTCCGCAACAGCCCCTCTTTAGCCCGTCCCATCTTTTCCCGCCATCCCACCCCATAACCTTGTGTGGATGGAGGTAAAGTGTGGGTATTGTAGGGGTATTGTGGCCTGGGGAGAGTGAGGAGATAGAGAGAGAGAGAGAGAGAGAGAGACACACACACACACACACACCATAGTATACCGTGGATGAAGTCAGGCCAGCGAGGCACTTCGATAAATAGAAGCAATTCAGCGTTTATCGAGACCTTGCTTTAGGCAGCCACCGGGGTGAGAATGATTTAGAATTAGTCAATCTCTTAACAGTGCACATCCCATCCATTTTACGAGAGTTTTCACAGTCTCTCTCTCTCTCTCTCTCTCTCTCTCTCTCTCTCTCTCTCTCTCTCTCTCTCTCTCTCTCTCTCTCTCTCTCTCTCTCTCTCTCTCTCTCTCTCTCTCTCTCTCTCTCTCTCTCATACATACACAAGCCCCCCCCTCTCCCCTTTAAACACACACAAACGCACACACTCACGAAATCCCATCCCTATGAAAAAATCGATAGTCTAGCTCCACCATCCTGTCAAGTCACACTAATTTTTCTTCAGGTCGGTTGCCGAGGCGCGATGCGTGGTTACGAGTGTAAAATTGAAGAAGCGCTTTAACTGGGCCTCAAATATTCCTGTCTCTTGTACTGAGAGTTTTTGATTGCCCAGTATATTTTGCTCTCCAGACAGTTAAATCGACTGATTTAACACTTGTCATACTTGTTAGAAGGGAAAATGAAGTGTTTGAGAGAGAGAGAGAGGTTTATAAAGTTAAGGTAATCTAATTTGACATGGAAGCGGTAAAAATGGAAACACGCCTCTCATTCCACCCTACAGTCCACAATCCCTCTTTTCTCTCTCTCTCTCTCTCTCTCTCTCTCTCTCTCTCTCTCTCTCTCTCTCTCTCTCTCTCTCTCTCTCTCTCTCTCTCTCTCTCTCTCTCTCTCTCTCTCTCTCTCTCTCTCTCTCTCTCTCTCTCTCTCTCTCTCTCTCTCTCTCTCTCTCTCTCTCTCTCTCTCTCTCTCTCTCCTCCTAAAGCCCTTTCCTGCTACTCTTTCACCCTCATAACCCCGTCATGTTTTTGGACCCCTCGGACACTCGTCAAACCCGGTCCCCTCAGCCTTCACATTACCCTTACTAGGCACTGTACTCGACCTTCCATCAGTTCACCTTCCCATTTTCCTTCTAATTCTCTTCCACTATACTAGCTCGCACAACTCTTCCACTTCGCCGTCTATACCTTTACCCTTCTCCGTCCTCCCTCCCTCCCTCCCTCGTCTTCCTTTTTCTTCTGTTCCTTCTCCTCTTCCCTCTTCCTCTTCCTCCTCCTTCTCTTCTTGTTCCTGCTTCTCCTCCTTCTCCGCCGCCAGGTCTTCTGGTGTCTGTTCCTCCTATGTATTCCAATGTATTCCTCTTCCTCCTCCTCCTCCTCCTCCTCCTCCAGCTCCTCTTCTCCAGTAACCCCGTCACCAATCTTGAGGACAAACAAATCCTCGTAATATTTCACATATCGTCATTATCCTGAACGGATTTTCCAGACCACCAATGCCACCATGCTGATAGACGAGGCAGAGAGGAAACAACAAACAGGAAAGAAAGTCTTTATTTCGTTCTTCCTCGGGCCGCTAAAAGGAAAAAGAAAAGTAAAAAAAAAAAATGGGAGCCGTGAATGTTTAGGAGAACGAATGAAGAAAAGAAACAAAGGAAGGACGGATGGAACAGAAAGAATGTGGATTTCTTTAGAGGGCGATGAAATTTGAAAAAAAAATATAGTGTGAGGCGAAGGGGTGAAAGATGAAGAAAGAAAGGAGAAAGGAGAAAGAAGGAAGAAAAATTAAAAAGAAAGAAAACAAAACGGGAAGGAAGAGCTCATCTAAGGAAAAGTAAGAGAATATTTGAAATGAAACAGGAAGGAAGGTGAGATGAAACAAAAAACACACCCGAGAGAGAAGGAAGGCAACACAGTTTGAGATGAAAAAGCAAGACAAACATGAAAAAAACAACGAAACGAAAGAGGAAGGAAGCAGTGAAACACAAACATTCCAAAGAAAACAGCGAAGATAAAAACATCCTAAGAAAACGTGAAGGAAGCGGTTTTAAGGAACAGTTGAAGGCACGGAGAAAATAAATGATGAGACGGTGAAAGAAAACAAAAAACAAGCTTAGGAATGAAGAGAGAAAGAGGAGAGAAATGAGAAAGAAATCAAACAAGCAAAGAAAATGGGGGAAGAAGATAGGAATCGGTGTGAGCGATGCAATACAAACAGAAAACGAGGAAGAAAGACAAAAGACGGTGAAAGAAGAAAGGACAAAAAAAAAGGAAAACATGCCAATAAAAAGAAGAAGGAAGCTGCGTGATGCCGTGCGGTGCGTGTTGTCCCCGTCTTGTCCTAAACAGGAAGAGAAATGTTGGAAATTGAGATAAGTCTTGCCTGCCTGTTTGTTTGTTCGCTCCGTCTTCTGGGGCCGACGACAGCTGTGTTTTGTTGTGCTGCGTCGCTGCTCGTGTTCTTCCTGCAACGCGGAATGCTGTTATTGTTGCTCTAGCAGGAAAAATACCGCTAAGATAAGCTTTTGTGTACCTGTTTGTGTTGTGCGTTTTTTTTTTTTGTGTGTGTGTGTGTGTGCGTGTGTGTGTGTGTGTGTGTGTGTGTGTGTGTGTCGTGTACATAAACACACTCATTATTTTGTTCCTCATGCTGCACCTCATTAATGCAAAAGGTCAGACTTAAACCTTACCTCTTTTTCATACTCTAACAACTCTTAGTGACGTGAACAGCGCGAGGCAAGGGAAAAGAAATAAAAACATATCGGAAAAGAGAGGATTAGGATTAGACCGAGGAAGAGAAGAAGCGAGAGGTGGAAAAAAATGAGAAAAAGGATGATGATGAAGAGGAGGAGGAGGAGGAGGAAGAGAAGGAAGAGGAGGGTGTACATTTGTTTGTCAATCTGCGCGCCTCTCACTCTCACCCTCCCAATCTCTCTCCCGGATTTTGTTTTCCATTACCAAACTTCCAAATTTCGTGTTTTCCTCGTCAAAAACAGGAGCACCCATTTTCACACTGTCATGCAAGTAAATCGATTACACGAGGCAGGCAGAGGGTCGAGGTGGATCTGTGTGGTTGGCTGAGTCTGGTCTGGCCTGGTCGAGTTGGTCTGTCGGTCTGTCGGGCGGTCGGATGGTCGGTCGGGGTGGGTGGTTGCCTGCTAACGGGTTGCATGACTGCAGTGACTTGTTGTTTTTGGTATTGTTGTTGTTGCTGTGGCTGTTGTTTTTGGCAATATTGACACTGGCCTCGGTCAGAGAGAGAGAGAGAGACAAAAATAATATTGCTTCAGTTCTTTTTACCAATGCTTCTACATCTTTACTGTCAATGGCTTTCCACGTCTCTAAAAAGTGAAGGGAAAGAGAAATCCGCCTTCTTTTCCGTAACAGTTTATTGATAAATCTGATAACGCCAAGTTGCTTCTCCAATACTGAGGGTTGTTTTCACTCCCCTTTCGTCAATACACACACACACACACACACACACACACACACACACACACACACTTCTAACAAACTGCCGCCTCTCATTTCGCACTTCACACACACTGAGAGAGAGAGAGAGAGAGAATATCTTTTCACGGCCTAGCTTCATCGGGGTGGAGGCGGCTAAGGCAAAAAGTCCCTCTCCCGGTGTCTTACATTGGAAGTTGGAATGGCGTCATGAAATAGGCGACGCCGTGCAGTAAATCCCCGGGAGTATTTCACCGGCGAGGGGGAGTTCAGGTAATCCGGCGAGGCTCTTGGTCGGAACTTTTCTCTTTGTGAACATTAGTGGCCAGGAAGGGAGCGTGGGGGCGGCAACGGCGGCGGCGGCGGTGGCGGTGACGGTGGCGGTGGTGGCGGGGCGGCGGTGAGGACAGGACGAACAGACGGACGTGGAAGCTTTCTCTGTGTGTGTGTGTGTGTGTGTGTGTGTGTGTGTGTGTGTGTGTGTGTGTGTGTGTGTGTGTGTGTGTGTGTGTGTGTGTGTGTGTGTGTGTGTGTGTGTGTGTGAGTGTGAGTGTGTGGTTGTGTTGGTAGGCAGGAAAAATAATGGACCGTTGTATTTTTCCGTGTTCATTTACTATTTTTTTCTTTCTTGCAACACTTGTAGCGGACATTTAAGTCTTGCTATTTTGTTGTGTAACATTTTTTTTTCTTTAACTTTCCGGGCAATTACCTTTGGTCAGCAGTAATAATTATTCTTTTTTTCCTTATTTTTAACCGTTTCCACTTTTAATGAGGCTGTTTCACGGGATGACGTTTTATTTTCTTGTTTTACGCCGCATATGTTATTTTCGTTATTTCTGTTTTAAGACTAGCGTGATTTGGAGGCGGTGACGTCAATGTTTGGTGTGATTCACGGGGAATAAGGTGAAGGACGAAGGCCAGTCACGCTCAGGTGCACATTTGGATCGCTGTTACTTGTGTCCTTGGCGGAGGAGTATCCACAAGTACCACCACGGGTCGCCACTTCCTACCGTCCTACATATTCTGTCCTCCCTGAGTTCTGTATGCTCCTCCTCTTCCTTTACCCGGCATACTTTTTAACCTGATTCTTTTTTTTTATATATATATATTTCTCATCCACACTCCTACATTTCTTATACTTTTTCTATATTTTCATCCTCAATGCCTACCCGTATTTTTTTCTGTATTGCTTCCCCTAAGTTTAAACTCGTCTCCTCCCCCCTTTCTCGTACCTTTTCCTCCTATTATCTCCCTGTCTCTTTCTCTTTAGCAAGTTATATCCTTATCCACCAGTCTGTTCTGCTTTTCCGTTCCTCCTTTGCAAATTTAATCCTTCTATTCCAGGCTGTTCTCCCTTGCTGTTCCTCCCCCACGCATTTAATCCTCCTCCTATACTTAGCTCTCCCTTCCGTTCCTCCTACCCTAGTTTAATACTCTCCCTGCTGCTTTCCCTCTACGCTCCTCCTCCTCTGTTCACCAAATCGTCCTTGCCCATGCAGTCCGTTCTTCCTTTCAGTTTGTTTTCCCACTCCCCTTCTGCTTCACAGTATGTTTCTCCTCTCCTTCCCCCTCCAGCGGAATGTTCTTTCCCCTCTCTTACTATTCATCATCCACCGTGTTTCCTTCCACTCTCCATGTTCCTCTTTCTCCAGCGGGCTTATCCCCAACCTCCTCCAATTTCTTCCTCTTCTCATCCCTGTATGTTCCACTCGACGCACCCAAAATTATTCTGGTTTACCATCATTGTTTAACTTCCTCCATGTTTCTCCGCCATGCCTCCAGACACTCAGCTTGCTCCCCTTTCTGTAGCGGTTTCTCCCTGGTCTCTCGTTTACTTCTTTATCTCCCCATTGTGCGTTTTATCTGCAGGACACAAATTATTACGTTTTTGTTCCTTTGTTAGGTTCATTTTCATACTCTTACCTTGTCCCTTGACGCCCATGCCTGCCTCATTTATATCAAGCTGAAGTGGTTCTGTATGGAGTTCTTTGTAAAGCGATGGTGTAGAAATTGGAAATGATAAAAATGATAATCCATATGTACCATTGAAAATAACAAAAATAAAAATAAAAACTTAATCACTCTATTATTATTGCGAACGAACGAAAATAATCCTTTGATCTCCCCTCTCTTTCAGTACTGTACGGAAAAAAAAAATCTCACGTCCGTACTTAACATCAGTACCAACAACGAGCATTATGTTGAAAGAATGTTTTTGAGGCAGACTTTTACAATCCAGGGATCAGAGATTGGAAAGTTGAGGCCATTGTTCTATCACCTGAAACTCATTCTCTCTCTCTCTCTCTCTCTCTCTCTCTCTCTCTCTCTCTCTCTCTCTCTCTCTCTCTCTCTCTCTCTCTCTCTCTCTCTCTCTCTCTCTCTCTCTCTCTCTCTCTCTCTCTCTCTCTCTCTCTCTCTCTCTCTCTCTCTCTCTCTCTCTCTCTCTCTCTCTCTCTCTCTCTCTCTCTCTCTCTCTCTCTCTCTCTCTCTCTCTGTCTCTCTCTCTCTCTCTCTCTCTCTCTCTCTCTCTCTCTCTCTCTCTCTCTCTCTCTCTCTCTCTCTCTCTCTCTCTCTCTCTCTCTCTCTCTCTCTCTCTCTCTCTCTCTCTCTCTCTCTAAATCTCTCTCTCTCTCACAGCAACCACCCTTCCCCACTTTCCCCATTACTCATCATATAAATATCATTGTATTTTGTGTATTTTCAGCCTTATGGCTGCCAACAAATGAATGAACCATTTATTATTATTACCATTATTATCATTATTATTATTATTATTATTATTATTATTATTATTATTATTATTATTATTATTATTATTATTATTATTATTATTATTATTATTATTATTATTATTATTATTATTATTATTATTATTATTATTATTATTATTATTATTATTATTATTATTATTATTATTATTATTATTATTATTATTATTATTATTATTACACACACACACACACACACACACACACACACACACACACACACACACACACACACACACACACACACACACACACACACACACACACACACACACACACACACACACACACACACACACACATGTATTCCCCCTCAGCGCACACACGTATGTTTCAGTGAGCCAAATCTCTGCACTCTGAGGTTCCAGGTGAAGACAGGTGTGGCGGCGATCTCAAGTCCTCTAAGTCCCTCTGCCTTTTCCCAGAAGTCACGGGTTTTAGAATTGCATTTTCACTTTTTCTCTTTTTGTGCTTTTCTTCATCTTCTTACACAGCACAATATTGTCAACAGAGGGAGAATCTTTTTATATTCCCCTAAATAATTGTATAGACTTATACCTGTAGCGGGATATTGTAGGTACACTAGTCAACGTAATGAGTCAGAATTAATCAAAGCTCGTATATAGTTGCAAAGGGTCTGGTTTCATCTTTCATTTAATAGTTGCAACCCCCGACACCTGCAGGGGAATGCAGTACGTAGATACACAAGTCAGTACGTAAAGAGTCATAATAAGTCAAAGCACGAATATAGTTGCAAGGGGTCCGGTTTCATCTTTTATTTCGTGTGTGTACTCCACCCTACCCTGCCAACCCCGACATGACGTAGTGCCGCCATCGCTCCCAGCCACCCTCCCGCCCTGCCACCTGCTACTGCCGCCACGCAATGTTCCACGCCATGGCACTGCCCTCCTCCTATATATTCTGTATTTTCTCTCCCTCTCTCCCACACACCCCTTCCCTCCACCGATTGCCTTATCCTTTCCTTCTCTTACCCTCAAATCTCTATCCTCTTCACTTCCCCTCCCTTCCGCCCCAGACTTCCCCACCTCTCCCCTTCTCTCTCCCTTCCATATATCATCTCCTCCCATTCTTCATTTCCCCTCCGCCTAGCTCCCTCCATTTCTCTTCCTTTCGTCTCTCCGTTCCCTCTACGCACATAGTCCTCACCACTCCTTCCTTTTTTTCTCTCCTGCCCACTCCCCTTTCTTCTCTCGTCGTTTCCTTTCAAGTGTTTCTGTTGCCTCTTTCACACCGTTAGCGTCCCTTCCTCCTCCCCCTCTCTCCTTATCCGTCCTTTTCTTCCAGCAGTCCTTCCCTTCTTCCCCTCATCCTCCCTCCTGCGGTGACACACTTTCTCCTCTTCCTTACCGTCTCTGTCTCTCCGTGTTCGCTTCCTCTTCCTCATCTTTTGATTTATGTTACCACACACCTTTCCTTGCACTCCAGGTGTTTCTCCTTCTTCCTCTCTTCCTCTTCTCACCTCTCCCGAGCTCTGCCATTCATGATCTTCCTTTGCTCATATTTTTCTTCGTTCTCTACGTCTTATTAGCTTATTAGCCGCTCATTTTTTTTCTCCTTTTTCTTCTCATTTTTTTTCTGCTTATTTTCTTTCAATGCCTCTTCTTCATCTTTTTCAATCCCTTGTCTTTCTTTCTTATTAGCCTCTTCGTCCTTGCTTCGACTGCTTTTGCCTCTTCCTCCCTCTCTCTTTCTTTTTTCGTTGTTGTTTCTTTCTTCTCTTCCTCCTCTGTCCTCTATCCACAGTTGGCCGCTCTCCCTCCCCCTGCATGTTCTCTCCTTTCATTTCGGCCCCATTTACCTTCCAATTCCCTTCTCTTTCCTACAGACCCTCAACTCTTCCTTCTTGCTGACCTTTCTTACCTTCCTCCCTCCCTTACTCTGTCTTCCCTGTCTTTTATAAACCTTTCATTCCTTTGTTCTTACTGACTGTCACCCCCCATCCCACTCTCATATCCTCCACCCCCTTCTATTGCTAACCTCCAATTCTCTTTCTATACTACCACCCTCCCTCACCCTTTCCCGTCTCTCTCCATTTCCTCTTCCCCTTTCTCCCTTGTCACTTCCGGCCTCGGCGCGTGCAATCACCGAGTCAGGAGTTAATCAGAGAGGCAGTGTGGATTACGGAGGGCATCAGGCCGCTGTTATTGAGAGGAAGCTCCTGCCCCCCTTCCTCTCCTTCACCCGAGCCTGCACCCACGCCCCCCTCTTTGAACTAAGGTATATAGCTCAGGCCCCCGCGTCCCTTCCCCGCCACCCCACCGCATTAATACACACACGGCTTTCGCCCCTTGCTGTGTCGCCAAGTTCGTTTGAGTTCCGGCGTTGTTGTTGCTGCTGTTGTTGGTTTTGGTGGGGCTGGGGCGGCGGCGATGGTGGTGGTGGTGAGGCAGGTTGATGGTGTTGTTTATTGTCATTGTTGGTGTTGTTGATGGTGACGGGGTGATGGTGTTATGTTTGTTAGTGATGGTGGTGGTGGCGGTGGTGGTGGTGGCGGTGATAGTGGTGGTATCCGATTGTTTGACTTTTTTCTCATGTGTTTTTTGCACGGTTTATGCGCCTCGTACACAATGGTTTGTTTTTTTATTCTTTTGGTTTGGGAACGATTTTTTTCTCGTTTTTCTTGCTTCTGCCTTTTTTTGCGGCTCTTAATCGGATTATGTATTTTTTTGTGCGTTGCTTTTGAGTCTGTGTGCCAGTCTGTGTGCGTTTTAGTGTCTCTCTCTCTCTCTCTCTCTCTCTCTCTCTCTCTCTCTCTCTCTCTCTCTCTCTCTCTCTCTCTCTCTCTCTCTCTCTCTCTCTCTCTCTCTCTCTCTCTCTCTCTCTCTCTCTCTCTCTCTCTCTCTCTCTCTCTCTCTCTCTCTCTCTCTCTCTCTCTCTCTCTCTCTCTCTCTCTCTCTCTCTCTCTCTCTCTCTCTCTCTCTCTCTCTCTCTCTCTCTCTCTCTCTCTCTCTCTCTCTCTCTCTCTCTCTCTCTCTCTCTCTCTCTCTCTCCTTCCCATTCACTTCTCTCTCTCTCTCTCTCTCTCTCTCTCTCTCTCTCTCTCTTTTCCCTTCCCCATTCACTTCCACGCACCGTCCATGTCTTCCCTTCTCACATGACCCTTTCGTTCTCTCTCTTCCTCTCCCATTTTTCACCCCTTCGTTTGCCTCCCTTACGCTATCACTGCCTCTGGAAACACGGAGCACCCTTTCCTTTTGCTGCCACGAGAGGGAGGAAGGAAGGGACAGCGAGAAGGGGACAGAATTCTTGTATAAAAATCGGCCCGTGACTGCACACACTGGAGACCGGAGGCAACGGTAAGGAGGTGCGCAGGAAAGATATCTGTCCTGACATACCACCGAAAACTCAGTACTTATTGCAGTATGGAACTCGTGGTCTTGCTGGTTCCTTGGCTTGCTGAATGGGTTGCTGGGTTGCTCGGTGACTGGGTGGCTGGGTGGCTGGTTGGGTAGTTGGCTGGCTGGCTGGTACCTTGAATAAGTAAACGTGAAGGGTAAACGTGAAAGGTAACACGTACACCATTATGCTCTCCCTTCGCTCCTTTTTCGCCGAGCAGCTTCGTAGTAAGGGTTAAATATGAAGAGTGGAACGGAAGGAGGAAGGGAGGAAGGGAGGGTGGAGATGACTGTCTGCCTAGCTTCCCGTCTTCCTGCTTGCTCACTTGAAGGAGTATAAGAGTGGGACAGAAAATAAGTGCTTGTACGTGAGCAGCACCTCATGATGATATATATAAAGCGGTTGTTGGTTTCTTGTTCTTGCCCATAACGGGTAAAGTAACTGTAAGTAGTAATTTTTTTCAACTGTATGGAGGTGAGGGAAGAGAGAAAGACAAAAAAGTCTTAGATACACATATATTCACTGTAAACACATTACACTTCTCCCGTTTGTCGTAAGCGTTGTGAAACACACACACACACACACACACACACACACACACACCCACACACACACACACACTCCTCCCCCCCCACCATCCACCCCATCCCTCCACAAGAGAATGATACTAAAAAGAACGAGAGGGAAAAACCCGCTTCCAAAATCACATGCACGCCCAAAAGACTTCTTCACCCACCCCCACCTGGGCCCCAAAAATCCAGGTAGCCCGGAATTACCCGCGCGTACCTCATTCTTATGCTGGAAGTTAATGTGAAGGTTGAAAAATG
Organism: Eriocheir sinensis; assembly: GCF_024679095.1. NCBI lineage: Eukaryota > Metazoa > Arthropoda > Malacostraca > Decapoda > Varunidae > Eriocheir > Eriocheir sinensis. The sequence goes on along the minus strand of NW_026112198.1, from coordinate 104,829 downwards.
AGGAAGAAGCAAGACCCTGCATAGTGTGTTCTCGTTGGGGGAGGAGGAGGAGGAAGAAAGGAGAGATGAGGAGGAGGAGGAGGAGGAGGAGAGGAAAGATGAGGAGGAGGAGGAAGAGGTAAGGAGGGAGCCCAAAATGAGTTGAAAAAAATAGGAAGGAAGGATAATGCAAGAGAGAGAGAGAGAGAGAGAGTATTGTGTAAAGCAGAATGATGTATGGCCGTATAGCAACATAGGAACGGCGAGGAGGTAGAAGGGAGGAAAGGAAAGGATACAATGTGAAGGAAGATAAAAAAATAAGGATGAAGAAGGAGGCTCTGATACCGTGTCTTCAGGATACAGATAGTGAAGGGGGGGAGGGGGGGAGGTTGTGGGTATGGAAGGGTGGATGTGCGTGTTGTACAAGACAAAGGAGATGATGAGAAAAGGGGAATGAATGAAGGGTGAGGACACTGATCAGAGAGGGAGAGGAAGGCAAAGACGAAGAGGGGACTAAGGAAAAGAAAGGAGGCGGAGAGGAAATTGATGAGAAGAGGAATTTGGGGGAGAAGACCACTAAGGATGAAAGCAAACGAGAGAGAGAGAGAGACAGACACACAGACGAAAGCCAGAAAATCTACATTCATCTTCCTCAGCTTTCCTCCCATCTTCTCTTTTCTCTGCCTCTCCCTCTTTCTCCCTTTCTTCTCCGCCTGTTTCACCCTTCCCGCTCTTCCCCTTCTTAACCTACAATGCTGTGGTGGTGGAAACGGAAGAGGAGGAGAAGGAGCAAGAGAGGAGGAAGAGAATGAGAGGTAGAAGGAAGAGGAAGAAGAAGGAGGAGGAAGAGGAATAAAAGGATGGTGATGTTAACGAAAAAGAATGGGAGTTTTAGAAGAGAAAGAACAAACAGAGGAAGAAATTATGATGACGGAAAAGAATAATGTTGATAATTAGAGGAGGAAGAAGAAGAAGACGAAGAAAAAGAAGACGAAGAAGACGAAAACGAAGAAGAAGAAGAAGAAGAAGAAGAAGAAGAAGAAGAAGAAGAAGAAGAAGAAGAAGAAGAAGATGAAGAAGTCCAAGGGAAGGAGGAAGAGAAGGAATATCATGTAATTTTCTGGATTTATGTCTCATTCGCAAAGTTAGCGTGTCCGTCACTCGTTGGTCCGTCGTGTGTCTGCGGCTCCCCGGCATCCCCTCGCCTTCAAAGTTCTCCTCACTCAAGTCTTCTTTTTGTAGTCAGCCTCAAATTACGGCCACGAAGCCCCTCACCGTTTACCTGTTTAACCATTCACGGGCGTAGGAAATGTGCATGCAAATAAGTTTTTTTTCTATTCTTACCTTTGCGTAGAAGTGGTATAAAAATAGTACTCTAGGAGATGTAGGATTTTTTTTTATCTGCCATTTATTTACGGGCCTAACAAAGAGGGAAGTGTTCGCACAATATTTCTTTTGCTTTCTCTTGTCATGATTTTGTTGATATACCCACAAAATTCTTGAAAATATATATATGTAGTTTTGTGTCAGTGTTTTTGTCTCTTCCCTCTGTCAAAAGAAGTGAATTGTTATGTAATTCGATAGGCTTTTTTCTTATTTAGTAAATGTAAATACAAGCGTTTGGATGTAATCACTGCTATAAAAAAATATACATACAGTTTCATCGAGTAAAGTGCGTTTATGAATACTGATGTCTTTTGAGGTGGTCAGTTTTATACTCCTAGATTTTTTTTCTTCCCAAAGGTAGTGCTGTACTTACGGATGAACGGATCATATTTTACCTAAACTGTATACTAAATTTAAACCATCATAATTATTGTGTAGCTGATAGAACTGCCGGTGTTTCTGCACTTCCTAAGAGTCTAAGTTTTAAGACGGTGGTGACCGAATATAAATTATCTTGTTATCAAAGTGATCAATGTAATATCATCAATGTGATGCCCTGAGTGATTACCTCAGGCAGTGAAGAATGTAATACTTTTCTATTGGAATGAGAAAAAAAATATAGCAACTGCAATACAAAAAACATATTATTCCATTTATTTTATGATGTGGAACCGTAGTATATCATTCCTATTGTCACATTACCTGCAAAAGAAGAAAACTTAAAAAAAAATAATATATTTTAGTTATGAAGTAATACAAAGCGCCTTTTCTTGATTTCCTAGGACTTTCACCTTTATTCAGGGGGCCATGGCAATCGCTCCCGCAATCTGCTTGAGTGGGATGAGTAAATCTTCAACATTTTTAAAACAGATCATACTTCCCATTCCATCATGACTTGTTTAGGAAGGGACGGAAAGCAGATGGAGTGTGTCTCATATTCTTGTATCATAACAAAGATGCAATAACAGAGATGCCTAAGGCGGGTGAGCAGAAAAGCCGATTAAAAGCGATCGAGTTTGTACCTGCTGTTGGAGGAGGTGAAGCATGTGTTTCCCTTGCTACCTACGTATGTATCACCTGGGATATATGTCATTTTGTGTGCTATCTCCCCCCCCGACCATTCTTCCAGTCTCATTTCCCTTACGAGTACAGGCTGTGGTCTACTACTGAATATTTACAAGTGACTTTGATACGCGCACACACACACACACACACACACACACACACACACACACACACACACACACACACACACATAGTTCAACAAAGACACTCACAAAATTAGAAATGCGCTTGAATTGGAAAGTATATGACTAGCGTCTTGAAAAATGTTATCTCTATAGAATGGCATGCAATGAGTAGTTCTGTGCATTTCCTTCCCACATTTTTTTTTCGTGAATGGGAATAAAAGTAACACCCAAGAGGTTACGAATTCGAAAAATAATATATTGGAGCAACTGGCAAAAGATCACTGGGATATTGTGAACACCAAATAATGGACTATAGAAAGCTTACCAGGAAATAGAACATAAATGTGTGTGTATGTGTGTGTGTGTGTGTATGTGTGTGTGTGTGTGTATGTGTGTATGTGTGCCTGCGTGCAAGATTGACTACGAACATACTTTACCGTTGCGTCTCTTCCCTGCTGAGTGTTTCCTTCATAAGCTGCACAATCCCTCCCTCCCCCCAGTCCCTCGCCTCCTCACCTCGTGCAATCTTCTTCCTCATTTTCCGTAATTCCTGCCATCTTTTCCCTCCGCCGCTCTCCCTATTGCCGCCCCATTCTCTCTTTTTCTTAGGTATATTTGAATTTTCCCCCAAACTACCTCCGTATCCCAACCTTTTACCCTCATCCCTCAGTGTCTTTTCCTCTCTTGTCATTACGCCCCTCGAACCTCTCCTTCCCCCGTAAGCCGTCTTCCTACAGAGGCGCGGGGCCTTACTTTGTCTTCTACTCAAGGCCGCTCTTCTGTTTCCCTTTCCAAAGTCAGCCCAAAAGCCTCCCATTATTTTTTTTTCCTCTCATTCATATACCATTTCCCTTCCTCTTTTCACCAGCCTGCGCCTCCTCCTGTCTCTCTACTTACCCCATTTGCTGTCCTCTTATTCCTCCTCTCCTTCCTCGTCCTTGTTCCTCTTGTCCTCCCCATCCTTGTCTTTGTTTTCGTTCTGTTCCTCCTCCTCTTGTTCCTTTCGTTTCTCCTCCTCCTCCTCCTTGCACCTCTTGTTGTCCTTCTCAATCTCATTTCCATCTCTCTCTCTCTCTCTCTCTCTCTCTCTCTCTCTCTCTCTCTCTCTCTCTCTCTCTCTCTCTCTCTCTCTCTCTCTCTCTCTCTCTCTCTCTCTCTCTCTCTCTCTCTCTCTCTCTCTCTCTCTCTCTCTCTCTCTCTCTCTCTCTCTCTCTCTCTCTCTCTCTCTCTCTCTCTCTCTCTCTCTCTCTCTCTCTCTCAATTATGTATTTTTTTGTTTGATAGTGTGTGTGTGTGTGTGTGTGTGTGTGTGTGTGTGTGTGTGTGTGTGTGTGTGTGTGTGTGTGTGTGTGTGTGTGTGTGTGTGTGTGTGTGTGTGTGTGTGTGTGTGTGTGTGTGTGTGTGCGCGCGCGCTCACTTTTTTTTTTGAGAATGAGCGAGAGAAGATCATCGTCATTATCATCATTGTCTTCATTGTCATCAGAACGCTAAGCCTGGACAGCAGCAGAGAAAAGGTGCTAATGAAAAAGAAAAGAAAAAAAAATGCGATCATAAAGTGAAAAGGCAGAAGGGAAATGTAGCAGCGAGGATGCAGACAACACCTGCCATTTGACGTGAGTGTACATGTGTGTTGCAGCATGGCCCGTGGTGATGCAGTGACGCTCCTCCTGACATAATGCTCGCGACCCAGCACACCCATCTATCTATCTGTCAGTCTATCCACCTATTAACCTATCTAGCTATATATATATATATATATATATATATATATATATATATATATATATATATATATATATATATATATATATATATATATATATATATATATATATATATATATATATATATATATATATATATATATATATCTGTTTACCTATTTATCAATCTGTCTATATTTATCTATCTGTATATGTGGATGGTGGGTTGTAAGTATGTGTGTATAATGTTGTACTCTGGCTAGCCTTTCCGTCAAGGTTCTGGTGTGTAGACAAGCACGCGTCAATGCGTCTGTGATAGGCATCTGATTTCACAATAGTTCACTTTACGATTTTTTATTTGTGTTTGACGAGGTTATTATCTGACGCCTATAGATATATAGAGGCTTTCATTAATATTTATAGCAATGATAATCATTGCTATTCGTTTTCTGAAAACAATGCTAACGAGTGGAAACATAATGTGTTGCATGATTCCAAAAAACCTTTTCACTAATGTTTCAGGAGTAATTTTGGCCGAGAAAAATGTTCTGTGGAAAAACAAAAAGGATTGCAGATTACTTGGATTGTTGTTTAATGAGATTTTAGAAAAGACATTTTTTTTAGAAATAATATAATTTAAATACTTGTGTCCCTCTCCAAGAGTTACATAAATTGATCCTTCCATCACCCTCGCGTGGTATTTCATATAAAAGCTACGTCAATACATTAGAACATTACGGCAATCAGTAAATAATCACACAAACACACGCAAATACACACACAATTACTCAAGCATATAACAAACACACACACACAAACACACACACACACACACACACACACACACACACACACACACACACACACACACACACATGGAGAGAGAGAGAAATGTGGCGCATTTAGGTGTTGGAATATTCCAGTGTTGCATCGAGTAGTCTGTAGTTTCAGCAGCACCGTGAACCTCGGTTCTCCTCCTCGCCATCAGAGATTCGATGACTGAGAGCCCGGAGGTAATGTTCAGGGGAGATTTATTTCATATTCCATTACACACGCTCTCTCTCTCTCTCTCTCTCTCTCTCTCTCTCTCTCTCTCTCTCTCTCTCTCTCTCTCTCTCTCTCTCTCTCTCTCTCTCTCTCTCTCTCTCTCTCTCTCTCTCTCTCTCTCTCTCTCTCTCTCTCTCTCTCTCTCTCTATCTCTCTATCTCTCTCTCTCTCTCTCTCTCTCTCTCTCTCTCTCTCTCTCTCTCTCTCTCTCTCTCTCTCTCTCAAATCAATATATATATCATTCTTTTCTATCAAAATACAATATTTTTTTCTTCTTTATTAGTCTTTGCACCTAACATATATTATCATACCTCTGCAACGCACCTAAATTTTACTCTCTTCTTGGAAAATATATCCAGAGTTCTTTTTCATGTTTTTTGCTTCATCTAACTTTCATAATCCTTCCGTCACACTTATTCACACTGCAGGGCCGATTCTTCTCCATTCATATTTTTTGGCCTCCTTTCAACATATACAGGAAAAAATATATCATGTAATATGTACGTCAACTTTTTTCCAACATATGTTTCACTTTTTTATCCAACCTCGGAACGGTGTGAGGGAATCGGTCGCCGTCTATTTTTGTTGCCCGCCTCGAGGAAGGGGATAATGTTTTCGTCGATGTCCTTGTGTCTCTTTGTCTGTCAGTCGCTTACCAAGATATCTAAAAACGGATCGACACAGTTACGTAAATTATATAAGAACATCATTACATAACTATCGTAAGCTGTTTAATTTTGATGAAGTATCCGATGAAAACTGGCCGGCTGAATGACTGAAATGTACGTGATAAATATACGCCGGTGCTTTGGGGCCAGACCAGAGGAGGATCATTGGTGTTCCCGCCAATGCCCCGGTTCCTCCCGCAGGTGTTCGGGCCCCGGTTCGATAAATCATAATAAAAGCTAACCAAACGAATAACGGCGGGAATCGGCTTAATTATACTTCGTGGAGTATGGCCGCCGTTAGGTAATATATGGAATACGCTTTTATTATACTATTGTGCATCATTAGATTTAACTTGATGGTTGTCTTTTTCGTCTTGTCCAGTGTGTTTCGTGACCCATAATACAGGAAATATTGCGTTCTTATATGCTAATTTTATAATGATATATGTACTGTGGTAACTAGAAGAAACAATTTAAATCTCATGTATTTCTTAAGCGCTGTAGGAGTGGGAGACGTAAGTTACTTGACGCAGAAACAGAAGCGCTCCTCAGATATTGGTAATAACATTCCCCGTAGCCATAACCGCGACTCTTCCTTCCTCACAGGACACAATATTGCCGCCAAGCCCACTCAGACGTGCATTATTATTATTTCCGGCCTGCACGTGAAGCACACACAATATTCCCTCTTACTCCTCTTCTCCTCTTGCTCCTACTTCTCCTCCTCTTGCTGTAACGAGGAGTGTGTGTGTGTGTGTGTGTGTATGTGTGTGTGTGTGTGTGTGTGTGTGTGTGTGTGTGTGTGTGTGTGTGTGTGTGTGTGTGTGTGTGTGTGTGTGTGTGTGTGTGTGTGTGTGTGTGTGTGTGTGTGTGTGTGTGTGTGTGTGAGAGAGAGAGAGACAAAGAGAAAATCGCTGGCAGATAGGGGAGGAGTCAACAACACAGAGACACAAACAGAAACAAAAGGACACAGAGGGAGACACAGACACATGGGGCGCTCTCGTGCTTTCCTCACCTAATACCTTCCTGATTCCCCCTACTCGGGACCTCATTTTCGTGGGCTCGCTCTCGCCAAAGTCACCCCATAAACTAACTATATACGTCACCCCCCTCTCTCTCTCTCTCTCTCTCTCTCTCTCTCTCTCTCTCTCTCTCTCTCTCTCTCTCTCTCTCTCTCTCTCTCTCTCTCTCTCTCTCTCTCTCTCTCTCTCTCTCTCTCTCTCTCTCTCTCTCTCTCTCTCTCTCTCTCTCTCTCTCTCTCTCTCTCTCTCTCTCTCTCTCTCTCTCTCTCTCTCTCTCTCTCTCTCTCTCTCTCTCTCTCTCTCTCTCGCTCTCGCTCTTTCTCTCTCAGCCAGACCCCACGCACACAGTAATTTCCCGCCATCCACTCTGCTTCACTTCTTCTGGTTCTCGTGTAATGTTCATGCCACGGGGTTGTAACTCAAGGGCGCCGCCTGTTGCCCCCTCCCTTCCCTTCCCTTGCCTTGTCTCTTCTTTCTCTCCTTTACTCTTTTCCCTTGGCTTCCCTCTCCTTTTTGTATTCCTCCTCTTTGCCTGTCTATTCCATCTCTGGGTTTGTCTTCCCCTCTCTCTACCGTTACTGCTTCTCCCCTTCTGTTTTTTAGTTCATTTTTCTTTCCTTTCTTTTTTCTTATGTCTTACTTGGTACATACAAATATCTCATTCTTCATAGTATATATTTTTCCCCTTTATTCTCAAACGTTTTCTTTATTTTTCGTCAGATTATACTTTCCCTCTTTCATTTAATCTTCCCCTTTCCCTAGACTTCGTAACCTCCCTTTCTGCACATTTCGTTTACCCTCACAGGCAAGTCTTTGTTGCATCCTGAAGCGCCGATTGTCACCCCTTCCAGCCGCTGCACCCATAACCACCTGTGTCAGTGGAGCCCAAAACGTCACCACAAGTCTCTTCCATCTCCCCCTCCTCCTCTTCCTCCTCCTCCTCCTCTTCCTCCTCCTCTTCCTCCTCCTCCTCCTTCTCTGATATAACAAACACCACGGGCATAAGAACATGTGGCATTAAGGAGGGTAATTTTGCAAGGTCTGTGCGTGACGCTAAGATCACACCTGCCTTTGCCGTAGCGCGCCTTCGTGTTACCTGTCCTGCTTCCCTTGGTGGTGGTGGTGATGGGGTGTTGGTTATTGGAGTCGTGGCGGGGGTGATAATGATGGTGGTTATGGAAGTGGTGGTGACGAGGGAGCTGGTGAAGGTTAACACTGGCTTCTTTTATGTTATTTCTTTTTCTTTCTTATTGCTCCCCCTTTCAGTGCTTACCTTTCCTCTCGTTTATTTCTCAAACTCATAGCCAACTAATTATGTGTGTGTGTGTGTGTGTGTGTGTGTGAGAGAGAGAGAGAGAGAGAGAGAGTGTTTGTGTGTGGGTGATTTTCCTCCTGGCTGTTGGCAGAGTAATTGGAGTTAATAATTCTGGCATGTGATTCAGGAAAGGCTTAATATACTTCGTAGCTGCAAAGTGAGGGCGAGAGGACACTATTTTAATTATTTTGCATATATTCACGTTGTTTGTGTGTGTTTCGGTCTGTCTCGTTACCTGATCGTTGGGTGTCATCCAGCAGTTCATCAGATGAAACTATTTGGATGCGTCATCAAACACTGCATGGTTTGATGTCACATTTCTTTATTAAACTCATTCTCTTGCTATTTCTATTTTTAATTTTTTTTACAATAAAGGAGGCAGCTCAAGGGCAGACAAAAAAGAAATCATTAATAAAAAAAAGCCCGCTACTCGCTGCTCCCAAAAAAGAATCAAAAGAGGTGACCGAAAGAAAGGTCAATTTCGGGAGGAGAGGTGTCCTGATACCTTCCTTTTGAAAGAGTTGAGGTCGTCGGCAGGAGGAAATACAGATGAAGGAAGAATGTTCCAGAGTTTACCAGCGTGAGGGATGAAAGAGTAAAGATGCTAAGGGTTTTGGACAGTATAGGGATGAGCATGAGTAGAAAGTCGCGTGCAGCGGGGCCTCGGAATGGGGGGAGGCATGCAGTTAGCAAGTTTAAAAGAGCAGTCAGCGTGGAAATATCGATAGAAGATAGAAAGAGAGGCAACATCGCGGCGGAATTTAAGAGGTAGAAGACTATCAGTAGGAGGAGGAGAGCTGATGAAACGAAGAGCCTTAGACTCCACTCTGTCCAGAAGAGCTGTGTGAGTGGAGCCTCCCCACACGTGAGATGCATACTCCATACGAGGGCGGACAAGGCCCCTGTATATGATTTAGCGAGAGAGGAGATATGAAGTTTCCAGTTGAGATTTTGAGTTAAGGATAGACCGAAGATGTTTAGTGTTGAAGACGGTGACAGCTGAGTGTTGTCGAAGAATAGGGGATAAGTGTTTGGAAGATTGTGTCGAGTTGATAGGTGGAGAAATTGAGTTTTTGAGGCATTGAAGGACACAAGGTTCCTTCTGCCCCAATCGGAATGATAGCAAGGTCTGAGGTTCAGCGTTCTGCAGCCTCCAGTCTGGAGTCGTGTACTTCCTGTTGAGAGGGTCTTCTATTGAAAGAAGTTGAATAATGCAGAGTGGAGTCGTCGGCGTATGAGTGGAGAGGACAGTTTGTTATGGAAAGAAGATCATTGATGAATAACAGGAAGAGAGTGGGTGATAGGACAGAGTCCTGTGGAACGCCACTGTTGATAGGTTTAGGGGAAGAGCAGTGACCGTCTACCACCGCAGAGATAAAACGGCCGGAAAGGAAACTGGAGATAAAGGAACAGAGAGAGGGATAGAATCCGAAAGAGGGCAGTTTAGAAAGCAAAGACTGGTGCCAGACTCTATCGAAGGCTTTAGATATGTCTAGCGCAACAGAGAAAGTTTCACCGAAACGGCTAAGAGAGGATGACCAAGAGTCAGTTAAGAGAGCAAGAAGATCGCTAGTATAACGCTCCTTGCGGAATCCATACTGGCGATCAGATAGAAGGTTAGAAGTGGGAAGGTGCTTTTGAATCTTCCGGCTAAGGATTGATTCAAAAGATTTAGATAGACAGGAAAGTAAAGCTATAGGGCGGTAGTTTGAGGGATTGGAACGGTCACCCTTTTTAGGCTGGGCTGTCCAAAGGCATACTTCCAGCAGGAAGGAAAGATAGATGTTGATAGGCAGAGACGAAAGAGTTTGACCAGGCAGGGTGTCAGCGCAGAAGCACAGTTTTTAAGGACAATAGGAGGCACTCCATCAGGTCCATAAGCCTTCTGAGAGTTGAGGCCAAACATCATTTGGAAGAATCTTAATAACAGGCATAAAGGAGTCAGAGGGGGGATGAGTAGGAGGAATATGCCCAGAATCGTCCAGGGTGGAGTTCTTACAGAAAGTTTGAGCGAAGAGTTCAGCTTTAGAGACAGATGAGACGGCAGTGCTGCCGTCAGGGTTAAGGAGAGGAGGGAAAGAGGAAGAAGTGAAATTGGAGGAGATATTTTTGGCTAGATGCCAGAAGTCACGGGAAGAATTAAAAGAAGCAAGGTGTTGACATTTTCTATTAATGAAAGAAGTTTTGGTAAGTCGGAGAATAGATTTAGCACGATTCCGGGCTGAAATGTAAAGATCAAAGTTAGCGGGAGTTCAAAGGCTCTGGAACCTTTTGTGAGCTGCCTCTCTCTCTTTAATATCACGAGAACAAGCATGATTAAACCAAGGATTTTTAGCATGAGGAGTAGAGAAAGTACATGGAATGTATGCCTCCATTCCAGAGACAATCACCTCTGTGATGCGCTGAGCACACACAGAGGGGTCTCTCGCCTGGAAGCAGTAATCATTCCACGGGAAATCGGAAAAGTACATCCTCAGGTCGTCCCACCGAGCTGAAGCCAAATGCCAGAAGCATCGCCTCTTCGGTGGGTCCAGAGGATGTACAGGAGCGATAGGACAGGATACAGAAATAAGGTTATGATCGGAGGAGCCCAACGGAGAGAACAGTTTGACAGAGTAAGCAGAAGGATTAGAGGTAAGGAAGAGGTCTAGAATGTTGGGCCTGTCTCCGAGACGGTCGGGAATACGAGTAGGGTGCTGAACCAACTGCTCTAGGTCGTCGAGGAGAGCAAAGTTGTAGGCTTGTTCACCAGGCTGGTCAGTGAAAGAGGATGAAAGCCAAAGCTGGTGGTGAACATTGAAATCTCCCAAGATGGAGATTTCAGCATAGGGAGAGTGAGTCAAGATGTGCTCTACTTTAGAGTTCAAATAGTCAAAGTATTTTACATAGTTAGTAGAGTTAGGCAAGAGATAAACAGCACAGATGTATTTAGTAATAGAATGACAATGAAGTCTTAGCCAGATGGTGGAAAATTCAGAAAAGTCAAGGTCGTGGGCACGAGAGCAAGTGATGTCGTTGCGCACGTAGGCGCAACATCCAGCTTTAGATTGAAATTTAGGATTGAGATAGTAGGAGGGAACAGAGTAGAGGTTGCTGTCAGTAGCCTCAGAAACCTGTGTATCCGTGAAGAAGAGAAGGTGAGGTTTCGAGGAGGAGAGATGGTGTTCCACAGAATGAAAATTAGAACGAAGACCGCGAATGTTGCAGAAATTGATAAGGAGGAGGTTCGAAGAGTTATCAGGACACCCCTCAAGTCGGCAGCCAGAAGGGGAGTCCTCCCTGGGGATTTTATGGTCCCCCCCCCAAGGCGGGGACTCCGAGGCGGTGTTTTCGTTAGCCATTTTGAATTTTGAATTTTGTGAAAAGGTGCGTGTGTTGTGTGAATGTATTGTTGTGTAGAAAGAGAGAGGAACTGTCTTTTGACAGCATGCTGAACTGCTCTTTGGTGTCGATGAGACAAAAGGGAAACGGTTAGTGAGGACATGGGAAGGGTCTTTGAAGGGCTTCAGAACCCTCCTCGCTTCTCATATATCCTCACCGGGAGTAGCTCACGCCCGTTCGGTAGGTGTCTTCCTACCTACTCCTGCTGTTATTTCATACCAAATAATGATCTTACAGTAAAAGTCTAGGTTCTACTTTCTTTTATTTGTTTGAACATTTACATCGGATATATCGTCGAGTTGTCATTTTGTATTTAAGATTTTTTTAAACACCAGATCTTGCGAAATCAGCCTTTCCTTACGATAGAGGTGGTATGCTTATAGCAATAAACTAGACATTTTTATCATTCATATTCTACAGTGTATAAAGCAGAACACCGGCCAAAAATGACTTCCCCAACTTTGCTTTAAAATGTAAATGATACACACTTCAATAAAAACTAGAATCATTGATGAATATATTATCTTTTAAGTGATATTAATACTAATCCTCTTATAATTGTGCTGCTGCTTGACTCAATCCTTTGATCAAAACACTCACTGTTTAGGAAATGTTTGTTTCATAATTTTCATGGATGTTGTCTTCACACCATTTTGTCGTATATAAATCAACAAAATCAGTGGTTCCTATTTAAATTATTGTTAAGTATTGTACCATACAATTTATTAACCATGGCTTTGGTATGCCATTCAGTAATATACAAAAATCGCTTTTAACAATAGTGAATTTACGAGTTTGTATAAACCATACTATTATTGTATTAGCCCATTAAAATTGTATTGCCTTCAATTGATCCTCACCCCTTAGGGAGCATCCCGATACACAAATTATTAATGTATATTGTCAGTTCTCTTTAACCCGCCCATGCATTATGTTACACACCAGGCAGAATAAATCATTAATTCATGCTGTCTGTCTTTTGACTCACCTCGTTTAGCAAACACCTCACCACACATTATTGATACCCTGTCTCCTATCATTTCAAATGCCGCCCTGGGTTTCTCCATGTAGAGAGTTTATTCGACAACTAATGACGCGTAACCTTAAACTAAGTTTGCGTTATTGCTCCTCTGCGCCTCTCCCTGTGTAATTATCGCTGTTGGCTTGTCGCTGGAGAGTCATATCGTTTTATTAATGGTTTATCAACACGCTGCATATCCTCAAATCCTTCAATGCCGAGTTTTTTCTCCCTTTTGGGGTGTTATTTGCTTGGTTTGTCAGTGCGTCTGTACGTTGCGCATCACCCAAACCTTGATCGTGTTTGCAGACGAAGTACCCAAGAATTTTTATTTTTATTTTTAAGAATAACAATTGGAAAAAAAAACAACTTATAATGCTTTTCAGCTTTACTGTTTGGTGTCTTCTTATATTGTGGTATCGTAATGATATTTTGAGTATTTTTCCACGCTTTTATTCGTCTCTTCTTTTACTTGCTCACAACGCAACACTGTTTAATCTTCCTCTCAGTCGTTTTGTTCTTTCTTCCATTTTGTCACATCCAGCTTCTCAATTTTTTTTTAACTTTCCTTCTCTTCCTCCTCCTTCTCTATCTTCTCCCCTTCACTCTGTTTTACTACACTACCACTCTTTCTCCTCCTCTTCCATCTCCTCGTTCTCCTCCTCTTCTTCCCTTCCCCTCTCCTCGTCCTTGTCCTCGTCCTCCTTGTCTCCCTCCTCCTCCTTGTTTCCCTCCTCCTCTTCCTCCTCCTCCTCCTCCCCCTCCTTGGCGCCTTCATCTCATCTTAGTCTCCTTCAGTGCAACATCTTTTCATCTCTATAGTCTCTTACCTCTACTACTTTTCCTCTCTCTCTCTCTCTCTCTCTCTCTCTCTCTCTCTCTCTCTCTCTCTCTCTCTCTCTCTCTCTCTCTCTCTCTCTCTCTCTCTCTCTCTCTCTCTCTCTCTCTCTCTCTCTCTCTCTCTCTCTCATCTTTTTTTCCTCCCTCCCATACTAATCATCCCTATTACCTTCTTTACTCTCTTTACTCTGCCTCCCCTTTCGCCAGTCCTTTCTCTCCCTCTCAGCCTCTCCGTTATCCTTTTTTCTCTTTTGTTATCTCTCCTCTTGTCCCTCACTTTCAGCCCTCATTCTCATCAACTTTTTCTCCTCTCTCAGTTCTCTATTTCCTCCATCTTCGCCTCTTTATACGTTCTTTTCCCTTCTCTACTTTCTTATTCCATCCCTTGCAGCCCTTTCTGGACCTCTTTTTCCTTCTCTCTCCCTACCCTAACCTCCTTCCTCTTTCTTTATCTTGCCTCTTCTTTGTTTCCCCCCATTCAGTCCTTCTTCACCCTCTGCCCTTCCCTCTTTCTCTTTACCCTTACCCTCTTTTCGATCTCCCTCTTTCTCTTCCTCTTTCTCCTCTTTTCTCTTCTTCGTTCCCTCCCTTTCAGTCGTTCCTCAGCCTCTCTTTCTCCTCTTGCCTCTCCATTCCTTCCTCCCTTTCACTTCGTCCTCCTGGTCCTCCCTCGCCTGGCTGTGCCCAAAGCCTTCCATGCCGCACGTCCGGTTTTCGAGGAGTGGCCGGGAAAGGCGCCTTTAGAGCAGTGTTGTGGGGGTGGTGGTGGACCTCTCAGACGGGTCTTTTCCCCTTCAGTAACACCTGAACGTTTGACCTCAAAGCTTCCAGCCTTGCCTTGCCTTGCCTTTTCCATTTACCTTTTTTTCTATTAACATGTTTTTTTTTTTTTTTTGGGGGGGGGGGGGGGTTATCAGCTGTCTGTATAGCCAGGGTTTTGCGTGTTACTCCGCCTGGCTTCTTTATTTATTTTTATTTCGAATTAATGTAGTTTTTGGATGGCTCTCTGTGCTTCTCTCTTTCTTTTCCCACTTCCGGCTCTGTGTGTATGTTCTTTGTTCTCTGTTCCTGTTTTGGGTCATTTATTATTTTACTTGGGGCTCCTCTCTCCTTTCGGTTTTTCTCCACCTATCTGGCTATCTGTATGTCTGTCTGTCTGCCTGTCTGTCTTTCTCCTATTTATTTCAACAGCATCTACCTCATCCTCCCCTGCATCCTTCACATCTCATTTTTTTCTTACTATCCTCCACTTGTAGATGATCCAAATCGCCCTCTACCTTATATTTTCCCCAAGCATCTTCCACCTCTCCTATCACAGCATCCTCGACCTCTCCTATCCCAGCATCCTCGACCTCTCCTATCCCAGCATTCTCCACCTCTCCTTTCCCAGCATCCTCCACCTCTCATACCTCAGCATCCTCCACCTCTCCTATCCCAGCATCCTCGACCTCTCCTATACCAGCTTCCTCGACCTCTCCTATCCCAGCATCCTCGACCTCTCCTATCCCAGCATCCTTCATCTCCTATCCCAGCATCCTCCACCTCTCCTTCTATCCCAGCATCTTCCACCTCTCCCAATTCCTCCTTCCAACCTCTCCTTTTTTCCCCAGCATCCACCACCCTCTCCTTTTCTGAAATTCTCTCCCCTAATTCTCCAGACAACTATAAGTCCCTGAATTTGCGAGTACAGTTTAGTTTATGGCACGACAAATTAGCGCCGTAATTATGCTGTGTATGAATTATCTCCTCAGGTACTGCCGCTTTTCATTATACAAAGTTGAGGATGACTCGCGGGATAATGTAATGTTGGGAGGGAAGCAAAGTTATGCGTCTTGTGAATGAAAATATGAAGTTCCGGGATTTATATTTTAGTGTGTTCCGGTTGTTGGGTCTCGTGGAGGTGTTTCTGTGTGTGTGTGTGTGTGTGTGTGTGTGTGTGTGTGTGTGTGTGTGTGTGTGTGTGTGTGTGTGTGTGTGTGTGGTGTCTTTTTTTTCAGTGCCGTGATGATCCAAAGGTAATGTGAATGTGTTGAAGGGAAAATATGTACATAATGTTTTAATTCTTCACTGATTGAATGAATGCCTTGTGAATTTCCGCGCCAACCATTGTCATCCCTCTTCTATTCTTCCTTCATCTCATTTACCTCCTTCATCTCCTCCTTCTCTTCCTCCTCCTTCTTTTCCTCCTCTTCCTCCTACTCCTTCTCCTCCTGCTCTCCTTCTCTTCGTTCTCACTTTTTTTTTCCACTTCCTGCTCTTTCTTCTCCTCCCCCAGCTCTTCCTCCTCCTCCGTCTCCTCCTCTTCCATCTCCTCCTCCTCCTCCTTCTCCTCCTTCTGTGGAAACACGTTCCTTGCAATTAATTTACTTTAGAAGGGTTAATAGGAATTCTTTTTATTTATTTTATTTTTTACTCTATTTTATGAGCAGCAAGAGGCACGAGATAAAATATCTTATGTAAACCTAGTTTCTTTTTAATTTTCCTCCACAAAACAAACAGGGTTTTCTTTCCGGAGTGGTGTAAAATTATTGTTTAAGGTATCTGAGCGAGCGGCGGAGATAAAAAAAAAATCGTCAGAAATTTAATGCAATGTGCTCCTGGAATGTTTTTGTTCCTACTTCGAACCCGCGGGTTGAAAATAATTAGCCTCTTGGTTATTCCATAATTCTTTAAGCTCCGCTCCGAGAGTCCCGGTAACGCAGAGGGGCGCCGGATATTATGTATACCGGCGCGGGAGTGAAAGCTGTGTGCCGCCGCGCTGATGAACCTCCGTGGCAGGATCGACGGGCATACTAATGTGAAGATAAATAATTACCCTCCATACAGGCTACTTGCTGCTGCGCCCCTGTGTGTGTGTGTGTGTGTGTGTGTGTGTGTGTGTGTGTGTGTGTGTGTGTGTGTCTGTGTGTTTCATAAGTGCTTTAAGCGAGCAATGTCACATCTTGGAGTTTTAGATGTTTCGTACTTTTTAATATACATGTAATGCTCGTTCGTTGCCCCCGCCAAAAAAAAGCTATGTCTCTTCCCAATAGACGATCTAAGATTACGCGAAAGCGAATGACAAGACTTACTCGAGATGCAGATTTTGCAATGGAGAAAGTGAAGTTGAGAGAGTATTCAATTTTTCGTGTCTTGTTTACGAACATTCACACATTACTTGAGAAGAAGGCCGCTGTGTCGCCAGAAAAAAAAGAACACCTAGAGCATCACAAATCATGTTATCAGTATTCATAGCCACGCGTGATAAAAACTGAATCCTGCTCCATCACTTCATTGGTGTCCACAGTCTTCATGTTTCTCCACCCGTCGCCCCCTCAGTGGCACGCCTCTTCCCGAGACCACGCGGCAACACACTGGTTTGGCCTCTTTAACGGAGCCTCTTGCTGCATCCGCGTCCCCTTTGTCGCTCGCAGGGCTTGCAACATTGATGACAGTTTCTCTTTTGCCGTACGTATTGTTTGGTTTCCATCGCCTAGAGAATACGATGTCTTATATAGTTTTACTGTATACATGTATAATATAATATTTGCCTGTAAAACAATACATTAGTTAATTTTCGCAATTCTGAGTGTATTATCTTCTCTTCATGAGCCTCCGTGACGTAGTTATTAGCATGTCTATACACGAATCCGCGTGACTGGGTTTAAAGGTTGAAGAGAGGGAGATGAGCACGGAGGTAACACGCAGGTTAGCTAAAGCCCATTACTGTACCTTCATCTTCTGTTATCTTCCCTAACACTATTATCACCATAGTCCTTCAGGCATTTACATTATGCCGAAATCCTTCAATTCATAATGTTTGTTTCCTTCATTCTACTGTTCTGAACATCTCTATCTTCCCTTGCTTCCCAGTCCTTGCAGGTGATAAATGCAGTTCGATGTCCATTCGGTAGCTCCTCACGGTTGTTTAAAGACACTATGTTATATTTTTTTCATCTGCGAAATGTTTTAACCTCTTCACGAAAACGTATTAGCCTTGCTCCGTGCAGGATAACGGGAATGGCCAAACTTCTTCACTTTCTCTTATCTTCAATACATTTCTGGCAAGCATTACGTGTCATAAAACTTGGTATTTGTCATGATTTTTGTGTAAAATTTTGCGTCATAAGTTTCTTCTTCACTTGCTGTTTAAAGAGGATAGCCGTAAAAGCTGAACTGATATGTATCTCATTATTCGTGCTTTCCTATCTTCTTCATTTCTGTAATTTTCTGATAAATAAATTTTGCTCATTCTTTTATATTTGTTAATGATACTGTTCACTGCATATCGTAATAGGAAAGAGTTCTATATACTTAAAGTTTTTTTTCAGTACACACACACACACACACACACACACACACACACACACACACACACACACACACACACGAATGGTTCCGAGCCCTCTCCATGCTTTCAATTATTTCGTATTTCCCTTCGTGGCTTTGAGTAAAAAGAAACGCATCTAAAAAAAAACTAAGTGCTCTTTCTCTGTACCATCGTGTGTATGTGTGTGTGTGTGTGTGTGTGTGTGTGTGTGTGTGTGTGTGTTTGCGTTTCACTTTCTCTCTCTCTCTCTCTCTCTCTCTCTCTCTCTCTCTCTCTCTCTCTCTCTCTCTCTCTCTCTCTCTCTCTCTCTCTCTCTCTCTCTCTCTCTCTCTCTCTCTCTCTCTCTCTCTCTCTCTCTCTCTCTCTCTCTCTCGCAGCGTTAAATTTTCACGGACACCCTGTGAATATTCCACTTTCGGTAAATTATTAAGGTTGAGAATTTTCAACTTGCAAGCACTTTTACGAAAGTTTTGAGCCCCTAGGTTCTCGCTATCTATTTATTACTTTCCTTTACGAAGGCGTAGGCGTCGTTATGTGAGAGAGAGAGAGAAAGTTTTTGAAAATGAAGTGATATTTCGACTAACGTGATCTCGTGTGGTCAGGTTAATATGAGAAAAGTAGGTCATGAATATATTATGGGAAACGGACATTGTTTTACTTTAACGTTTTGCTTTCTCAGTTCTGTGTGTGTGTGTATGTGTGTGTGTGTGTGTGTGTGTGTGTGTGTGTGTGTGTGTGTGTGTGTGTGTGTGTGTGTGTGTGTATGTTTGTATGAATATGTGTATAAAAAATATATGCGTTGTGATGACATCGATAAGAAAATTGTGGAGGAAAAATTATTATTTGAATCATAAGGCCGACAATAAAATATGTAAGATCTCTGAACAAACTCAATTGATAATATAAATAAGGTAAACCATTAATAACTAATTCTATACATTTGTAATATATTGGCCCGAAAAATACAGGTTCGTAAATAATCCTTTCCTTTGATTTATAAATAGATTCAAGCTAATCATTTAGTGGCGTTGTATAATTCCTGAAATATGGATTAAATGGAAGCGACAGTAACTCCCCTCGTGGTCAAAAATATTTTTCGGGGATAAATTACAACGTGCTTGGGTGTGGCAGGGTAGCAATTGGCTTAATAAGGAACACCAAACACACCTGAAACACGCACACAACGCAGGTGTGTGTGTGTGTTTGTGTGTGTGTGTGTGTGTGTGTGTGTGTGTGTGTGTGTGTGTGTGTGTGTGTGTGTGTGTGTGTGTGTGTGTGTGTGTAATTCACCTCCTGGTCTGCTGCGGGTCTCTCTCGAGACAGCCAGCCGTTCCCCTATGGAAGGAGCTCAGAGCTCAGTGACCGATCTTTGGGGAGGACTGAGACCACTCACACACAACACACTGCGACAACGAGGTCACAACTCCTCGCCTTACATCGCGTACCTACTCACTGCTAGGTGAACAGGGTCTACACGATAAAGAAGATAAACCCAACTTATCTTCAAATGGGGAATCGAACTCCGGTTCTTTTGGTTGTGAGGCAGACGCTCTAACCACTGGTGTGTGTGTGTGTGTGTGTGTGTGTGTGTGTGTGTGTGTGTGTGTGTGTGTGTGTGTGTGTGTGTATTTATGTGAGCGGTATGTACATAATATATATTTTGTCTGCTTATGTATTCTTGTCTTCCTTTGTTCCTCACCCGTTATTTATCTCTGCCAGTCTGTATGCGTCAATTTCTTTGTCTGTGTTTTTCTTTGTCTGGTTTTCTTTGTCTTCATGTGTCTGTCTCTGTCTGCCTTTTTGTCTGTCTGCTAGTCTCTCTCTCTCTCTCTCTCTCTCTCTCTCTCTCTCTCTCTCTCTCTCTCTCTCTCTCTCTCTCTCTCTCTCTCTCTCTCTCTCTCTCTCTCTCTCTCTCTCTCTCTCTCTCTCTCTCTCTCTCTCTCTCTCTCTCTCTCTCTCTCTCTCTCTCTCTCTCTCTCCTCACTCAAAATATCTTTTATAGCCGAGTTTACCAGCCATACTAAACTCCGGCCTTCATACGAGAGTTGTGACCATAAACCAATCTTTTTATCCCTTCCTTCATCCAATCTTTTGTACACATTGGCTGGAATGAAGTATGATGAAAATATCTGTTGCGCAAAGAGAGAGAAATCTATTATTAATATTTGATGGTCTCATGAACCGTTAGCATCAAACTTCAAAAATAAAATGAGAACAAATATCGCGAGTTTAGTTGATAGTATTAGTATTAGTAGTTGCAGTAGTAGTAGTAGTAATAGTAGTAGTAGTAATAAAAGCAGTAATAGTAGTAATGGTAGTAGTGATTGTTCCCGCAGTAGTAATAGTATCAGTAGTTGCTACCGTTGCAGTTTTTGTTTTGCTGTCGTTATAATGGTGGTGGTGATGATGATTGTAGTTGTAGCTACGCTGATGATTGTAGTAACTGGAGTGGTTCTGAATAATAGTTATATGCAGCTTGAAGTTTTCACGTCTGCGTGTCTTGGTTCGAATATAAAATAGCAACTGAATAGATTTTGTGCTATATTAATTTTCTGTCGAATTTTTTTTTGCGTTCAAACAGTTTTCTATTTACCTAATGAGAACAGACGCCCGCAAAGTGCAGTATGTTATAGCTGTTAATGTGCGACCAATTTTTCCTTGCTTTTGTATTCATATCGAATGTTTGTCGAAAAGTCAAATGAAAAACGGTGAAAAGCTTTGAATAATCTTCCTTCATTTACTTTCGATTTTTCATGATTGCCTCATAATGGTACCAAAGCTGCTCTACTTCCGCTGATCGAGTCCACACCCTTACGATGACTCAACCTCACAAGTAAATATAATGCCTACGCCTTCAGTACGTTCACGTGCCTGATAGTCTTACACTGATGAGTAACGCTGTTAAAAAAAAAAAAATGAAACTTCTCATGAGAAGATGGATGTTTCGAAAATAGCTTTTCATCTAAAAAGGACATGCAGACAACACCTGCTCTCTCTCTCTCTCTCTCTCTCTCTCTCTCTCTCTCTCTCTCTCTCTCTCTCTCTCTCTCTCTCTCTCTCTCTCTCTCTCTCTCTCTCTCTCTCTCTCTCTCTCTCTCTCTCTCTCTCTCTCTCTCTCTCTCTCTCTCTCTCTCTCTCTCTCTCTCTCTCTCTCTCTCTCTCTCTCTCTCTCTCTCTCTCTCTCTCTCTCTCTCTCTCTGTGTGTGTGTGTGTGTGTGTGTGTGTGTGTGTGTGTGTGTGTGAATAGCTTCGGACTAAGCCTGGGCCATCACGCCTCGCACACCCTGAGAACTCCGCAAGCCGCATCTCCGCCACCCTCCCCCTTACCAGCCCCTGCCTCCTCTCATCCTCGTCCTCCTTCCCCCCCAGCATCCATCCTCCCATTCCCTGATCCCTCCCGCCGTCTTCCCCATGCGGCTCTCTCCTCCTCAGCCCGGGCTCATCTCTCGTTGCCGCAGCATTGGTCGCTCATCATTATGCTGCTTATCTCCTCACCTCTTGCTTCCCTTGGCACCGCGACAGCCACCACTTTTTCTTGGCAGCCTCTCCCGCCCCACTTCTGGCCGCCGATGATGAAAGTTTGGAAGGCCGCTCACTATTCGCGGCAAGTTTATGTATCCCTCGTGACGGCAGGCTTTTATTTCGCGTGTTTATGCCAACTTTGGAGATCGGTGTTGCTCCACTAAGACCTAAGAACCTTAAGAACCTCCCTGACCTTTCTAGCGGCCGAAAGGGAACCAGAAAGAAGGGAGTTAGGGAGAAAAGGAGGAGGAAAAGACTTCCGGAAACTGCGGAAA
Source organism: Eriocheir sinensis (assembly GCF_024679095.1). Classification (NCBI taxonomy): domain Eukaryota; kingdom Metazoa; phylum Arthropoda; class Malacostraca; order Decapoda; family Varunidae; genus Eriocheir; species Eriocheir sinensis. The sequence continues at coordinate 83,174 of NW_026112198.1, read as the reverse complement.
GAATGGAAAATGGGGAAGGAAGGTGAGGAGGGAGTCGTGGCAGGGATGAAAGGGAGCGCGGGGATGGGTTTGGTGGCAGGGCAAGTAGGGGAAAGACAGGCGGGTTGGGGTTAATGGAAGGGAAGGGAAGGGAAGGGAAGAGGTTGGTGGGTTTGGAGAGATGTTATCCACTTCCCCGCCTCCGCCAGGTCCCTCCAGCACCCATTTGAGGCTCACTTGCACCCGGGTCACGTGGGCCGCACTCATAACCTGCCCTAAGTCAAGTTTCCTGCCAAGACTTTAACGGCGGAAGTGCTCTGAACACTTTTCACGAAAAGACTTCAATACTGTATTTTTTAATGAGCTATCATTATTTTTAAAGTTCTTAGTATTATGGCATTAAAATACTGCTGCTACTGCTAGAAGTTTTGAAAGTTTGGCGGACTGTGATTGCTATTTTTGGAGCATTTTTCGGGACTTCGCAGTATGCGGGGTGTGTAAAGGGAAAAGTTGGTGCACCGGCAGGAAAAAAAATAATCTAAGGGCTTTTTTTCCACTAACCGCTGCCGCTTTCAGGGCCTCGACGAACTAATTGTGGGCACACGTCATGCCATCACGTCGCGGCAAAGCACGGCGCGGCAACATTGTCCGGTGTTAGTTGTGCGGTTGTGGCGGTGGTGGTGATGGTGACTGGAGGTGACGGCGGTGGTGGTTATACTGAATGTGGTTGTACTAGTGGTGGTAAGCGAGCGCGGTGATGGTGGTGGCTGTGCCGGTTGTGATGGTAGCTGTTATAATGGTTTCCATGGTGGTCGTGGTTGTAATAATTTTGATAGTGGAGGCGCTGGTGCCTGAGAGACATAACGGAGAGGTAATGTCAGAGACGTTAAATCCTTAGAATAAACGAGGTACTAAACAGTAATACTTTATTCCTGCTACACGAGAATGCCCTTATATGAGTTACTATGAACACACACACACACACACACACACACACACACACATATACAGACAAACAAGCAACATACGAACATATCTCTCTCCCCTGCGTCTCCGTATGATAATGACCAAACGAAACCCAATTACAATGTGGCTTTCCTAACAACAAGGATACGTCTTCATTATATTTTACTCATGCATGGCGAGCTGAGATCCACGAAGCCATTACTCCCCCGGCGAGAGAGAGAGAGAGAATAGTGGGGCTCTTTGTCTTGCTGAGTGTAGACGCCGCGTGTTCTGTGGTGGAAAATTAGCCTCCTTGCCTCAGCGTCTTGCCCTAGTCATCTCGTTGCCGCGTCAGCTCCGCTCCCCCAAGCCTCGGCGCGCGGGTTCTGAAGTTAAGCGTCAAAACAAAGGCTGAATATGAGGCCAAGTGTGTCCCGCAGGTTGCGTTTCAGATGCCTTATAAGCTGCGGGTTCGTCTTTCGTCACTGTCATCACTGAAAACTCCCCCGCATATTAGTTCTCACGTATCGCGTCCCACGTTACATAATACACAATTATGCCAAGTCGTTTACTTCCTCTCCTCTCATTCAAAAAGGAAAATGCGTACTCGTGGTTTTCTTTCACTAATTTAAAACCCAGTAGCAGCGATGGGCCAAATTTGTGGCTTTACCGTGTAGCAGCGACGGGCCAAATTTGTGCCATGATTTAACCCCCCCCAAAATAGATGATACATAATCTGATCACAAATGCTTTGATATATATTATGAAATGGTTTGTGTGAGGGCTGATTTTTTTCTCATTTTTCTCGCTTGGGGGGACCATTAAGAAACATGATCCCCACCCCAGTCATATCCCAATTCTCTCCTCTCTACATCACAAAGAACAATAATCCACCATTGAATGAACACTTGCCATCCTCACTACCCACTCAACTCACACTCCACTCACATCAATCCATATCCTCCAGTTACTTCGCTACGGTACTTCCCGAACACGCAATCTCTGCCGTCATACATTCCTCTGAAGTGCCTCTAGATGCCTACTTTATACGCAACAACCCCGCCACATGCAAGACACATCCCGCCTCAACGTCCCACACCGCACGACTGGTTTTATCTACTCCAGCTCTGCGGTGGTTTAGTACTAATGGGAGTATCAGCGACAAGGGTGGAGAAGAGGAGAACGAACAGGAGGAGAAGGGTTAGGACGCGGAGGAGGAAGAGGAGGAGCAAGAGGAGGCGAAGGAGGAAAGAAAGGAGCGGAGGAGGAGGAGGAGACGGCTGGACATAAAACTTACAACTGGGTGTCAGGGAAAGGGTGGTAAAGAGAATTGAGAGGGTCTATCAGAGATTATGGAGAGAGAGAGAGAGAGAGAGAGAGAGAGTAAACCTGAAGCCGGCAGAATAGTAGTAGGAGCAGTAGCAATTGTAGAAGCAGTAACAGCGCAGGAGAGGGAAGTAGAAAGAGGAGTAACTGTTGCGAGGGAGGATGAAGGAGGAAGGAGGAGAGAAGGGTGAGAAAGGAAGCAACAGCGGCATGTGTTGCGCCCCTGAGAACTCGATTTAGAGGTTGAAAGCCACGTCAAACAAGCCTAGAACGCCGCTTTCATGGCTACCACCCGAGGGACCGAAGGGGAATACGAGAGGGAGTACAAGGAAATTGAGGTTACGAGCAGCTAAGATAGGAAAGGAGACATAGCTAAGGAGAGGAAGTCGGGGAAAGGGAGAGAAGCGAAGGAAGTAAATGAAAAAAAAAAAGATGTATAGGCAATTCTCTATTTCTGTGCGTTTCTTTTTTTCTTTTTTTCTTTTTTTGGTACGATGTTTGCTCTCCGGACGCTTTGTATTTTCTGTGTGTGTGTGTGTGTGTGTGTGTGTGTGTGTGTGTGTGTGTGTAATTCACCAGGGCCTGATTACGTGTTGGACTCGCTTTCGCCAGCAGGTACCCTCCCGACACGAGCAAGTGCTCATTATCGTCGATCCCTGGGTACTGCCAGGACCTCATACACCACACACCCCATCCCCCTTGCTCAAGGAGGGACAATAATCACTCCTAGTGAGCCGAAAGAATCCGGCCTGAGCGGGGCTCGAACCGCCGCCTGTTTGGCCGTTAAGCCTCGCAGCGCAGCCCTCTACCGATTGAGCCACGGGAGCGGTGTGTGTTTGTATATCATTGCTGGAACACAACCCTTTTTGGGGCATTGCGTTACGCATAGCACCTAAAACACCCTTTAAAAGTATATATATACAT
>NW_026112198.1:60000-75000 GCF_024679095.1 Eriocheir sinensis | reverse complement strand
AAGTACCTCAAATATTCGGATAGAAATCACACCAGATAAAGGAAAATACCTCTAAACTTCATTAAATATACAAGTGTTTAAGATAAATTAGTCCTGTCTTGCTTACATTGTCTGCTTATGATACTAAATGAAATAAAAAAAGACTATATATAAAAAAGATGAAAAAAAATATTCCCACCTAACTTCAGCGTCACATCTCCCTTTGTCTTGCCATTCTTGATATTCATTTACACAGAAAAGTCATTGTTTACGCTGCCGTTGAGGTAATTTTATTCTGCCGTCATACAAAACCCTCCTATACCTGGAACACTGACGCCAATAAAGCCTCACCTTTCCCCTCCGACAATGGCCGTAGGTGGGAAAAAATAGTCTGTGCCAAGAAAATGGGTGCACGTGCCTCATAACACCTTTATTGAGTCATATTCTGGGTGGGCGGAGAAGAAATGTGAACGACACGGGCGACGCTGGCACGGGCAAGGCATAAACACCCTTCGCGGCTCTCTTATTGACCGGCATTATAACCTTCTCTCTACGAAGCAATTTAGAACCCTTGTATGAAGTATTTCCCACAGAACGTATGAATAATATTCCCTGTACGGCTGTGAGTGTCTTTTAATAAGTTTTCCTAGCTTTTGTTTATTTGTTTACTTATTTTTTTCTTTATTTACATGCACACCCCATGCGTATGTTAATGGATATGTTTTCCAACTAATCAACCATTACAGTTGCACAGCTCTCATTATGTTATAGTGATGGTTTTAGTAGCAAATATTAATGCGAAATTTTAATGGAAGTGTCATCAAATATGCTATCAATGTGACCTTCCTCGACACTGCCACCGCCACAGCGATCACGACCCTTAGCTTCGTGGCGTCTACAGGAAGACAACTCCCCCCCCAAAAAAAATTACACGCATAAAAATTCGGATAAAATAATTGTTTTTGTTTAAGGTCCAAAAATAAAGCATCCAATTATCTGCATTCCCTAATTCTCTCTCTCTCTCTCTCTCTCTCTCTCTCTCTCTCTCTCTCTCTCTCTCTCTCTCTCTCTCTCTCTCTCTCTCTCTCTCTCTCTCTCTCTCTCTCTCTCTCTCTCTCTCTCTCTCTCTCTCTCTCTCTCTCTCTCTCTCTCTCTCTCTCTCTCTCTCTCTCTCTCTCTCTCTCTCTCTCTCTCTCTCTCTCTCTCTCTCTCTCTCTCTCTCTCTCTCTCTCTCTCTCTCGTATTCGACTGATTATAAAATATGACTGTGACACCAGTAATTCCATGTATGTACGAGCAAGCAAGCAAGCGCCCGCGTGTGTGTGTGTGTGTGTGTGTGTGTGCACGTGTTTGTGCGTGAGGGTGAGTGTGTAGGCTGGTATGCACATATGCCTGTTCGGTGCAAAAAGAAAAATAAATAATATAAATTAATATGCATTACGTATTGAGCATTGAGTGCTGTTACATTATTAATGTTGTTTCATTAGCTTTCTTATCAATATTTGTTAGCCTCCATTCCCTGCCTCGCATCATGGAATTGCAATAATTACATAACATCCAAAATATATGAAAAACAAAATGAATAATGAATGCAAATAAGTGCTTTCCCTTGTTCTTTGAGAACCTCCTGCACGGATAAATGTAAAATATTATACTTTTAGTGCTTAGATTATAGCATGACCGTTGTCATAATGCTGCCTACAGCCGCCCTGACGGCTCCACGACCCCTGGTCATCACTGCCAGCCATCACCACCACTACCGCCGCTCCGTGACCTCCAACCCCTCCGTAATTGGCATCACCACAACTTCTCCCCATCACCATCATCACCACCATCACCGCTATGAATTATGTTATCAAAATTTCCATCACCACTGTCCCACTAACACACCACTACTTTCGCCACCTCCTTCACAACTATCAGTGCCACTACTATTCAGAATATCATAACCTCATCCAGCACAACCACAACCTAACACTACCACCATCACCACCACTAGAATTTATCACCGTCACCATAGCTTTCAACAACAATAGCATCATCAGCAGCAGCAACAGCGACAACAACAACAACAACAACAACAACAACAACAACAACAACAACAACAACAACAACAACGCCACCCTCACAATCAGAACCATCACCACGACCACAACCACTGCCACCCACCACCATCACGACCTCCCCGTCCCCCCCCCCCCAACCACGACAACCACCAACAGGATACACGATCGTTGCTATTGTGGAGAGGGAAGGAAAAAACGAAATTGACTGTCAGAGTTTTCCTTCAAGGTGAATGGACTCCTGTCAGACCACATTTTCTTCCCGTAGATTGCGTTTATTCTTTGTTTTTACGCTGTTTATTCGTTTTTAGCTCAGCACGGTTTATGTCTCTCGGTCTAACTCGCGTTTTATTTTATTTCATTCTTTCATCATTTGCTCCCACACTCTCCTCCTCCAACTCCTCCTCTTCCTCCTTATTTTGCATCAGGAGTGAACTGTACTACGTTCCTGTACATTTATAGAGTAAGTGCTACAGTCTGCTCTGCAAGTTACTTTAGTGTGGCGAACCGATAAATCACTAAAGCGGGTCGCCTCGATATGAGCCAACAGGTTTCCTTTTTCTCTCCTTTCCATGTTTTAGTCTATCCATGTTTGTTTCGTCTTCTTTTTCCATCCTCATATATTTTTCCTTCTCCGTTTAATCTTCCTCCTTCATCTTCTCAAGCTTCTCGCTTCCTATAACGGTAAGGTGAGTTTAGTTGGTCAGTTATGTAAAGAGCATATGCCATAGCTGCGCGTGGCGGCGGTGCTCATCTCCGTACCGTTACCCCTTTGAGCCTGTGGTGAGAAAGAACCCTTAACTAGACATAGGCTCAGTGTAACATCCGGGTTACCACAGATTACCTTTCCCAGGTTTTCCCACGTGCCCATATATAGACAGACCATCGCGCAAGGAAGGATAAACAGCTCGGTGTGCTACACTCCGACTGTCCAGGCCAGGATTCGAAACCAAACCCGCAGACTCGTAGTTAGGGACGTTAACCACTGTACCGCAGAGGCGCTGGTATGTGATCTATGAATTTTCAAAACTGGATGGAGGAGAGGGGGGGGGGGGGCAGTAGCTGTGACCCGTGGGAATTTTTCTATGGTAGAACATTCATCGATCATTACGTGTTTTTATTTAGCTCTCTATTAATCTTTCCTTCCCCTGCACCCTTTGCCTCGTTGTCTGTCGCCACAAAATCCGTTTGTAGTTTTACTTATCTCTTGACATTTCTTTTCAGAAGTTTTTAGTTTTGTCTTTCTCCGTAAAGCGACTTTTTTTTTGTGTGTGTGTTTCACACTGATAAATCATTTAGGAAAAAAATATAAGAGAAAAGCATCACAATAAAAGTTTAATGTTTTAAACTTACACAGAATCTGAAAACTCCACTGTTAAATTTTTATTCAACAAAGTTATTTTTCTTCATATCCTTCCTGCATCTTTCCAGCGTTTAATCACAGCGAAAAAGGTCGATAACTTTAATCTAAAGAAGAAAACAAAAGAGCTTATCATCATATATATTGAAAACCAGTTCAGCATCAAAGTATATGTAAGAAACAGACCCCTCAAAAATTTTATCGTCTTTACCAATTTTTGACAGAAGTCACTGACCAGTTTTCAGGGGCGTTCCTATAAAACAATAGTCAAGTGGTCATGTCTGCTTGGTCTTCTCCTTTAGAAAGCTATAGCATGATCATTATATGACACACACACACGCCCCCCCGCCCCCCCCTCAGCTACACACTGAGACATACAAACGCACGCTCGCGCACACGCACACATACGCGCGCTTGCACACACACACACACACACACACATACACACATTGCCCCTTCAAAAGAGATGTTGATGAAAAATTGCTGGAAAAACTAAGTCATGTCCCGGCCTCGCCCCATCAACGGGGGCAGCACACGGTATGCGCCGCCGTGCTGGGTCACTCATCTCGCCTGCTTCCCCCTCCTCCCCCCTCCTCCCCCTCCCAGGGACTGCAGGTGCGCTGAAAAGAAAATATTGTGCTCGTCAATTATTAGTTATTAAAAGTGCGTCACTGTTTTGATGGATGTACATTTTTTATTATTGTTCTCTCACGTGAAGACGAGATGTGACGTGCAGCAGGGCGGTGCTCGTGTGATGGTGCCTGGTTTTTAGTTGTCAGTGTTGAAAATAATGGCGTTTAAGGTTTGGAGTCATGTGTATAAACGTGAGTGACTAGGACTAAAACATTGGTTCTTTATTCACTAGTATAGCAAGCAAGGATCTCAGTAATTAATAAATGAGCTCAGGAAACGCGCCAAACTTCCGCCAAAACAAGCTGTCCTGAGTAGAGGAGGAGGATAGGGCCCCGCGTCTTAGTACTCTGTGAATAAGTTAATAATCAATCAGAATCACATTATTTCATCAAACATTCATATCTCCGGCGACTCTAGTTCAGCATTGTTACCGTACAGAGGTGTCGCCGTCAGGAGCTGTATTGTGGTATGATGAAGAGGAAAATAATACGTGTAAAGTTATTCCTTTGCCTGCGGCCGTATACTCACCCCGCATGCTCGGGAGGTTTTTAAGAATCAGTCATTTAGTTTCCACATTTATTGATGATAAATGTAGCAGCTCGGGGCGGCGGAGGGAGATTAATCCAGCTCTGATTGATGAGCATGCACCCCAACAATGTTTGTAATGCAGCACGATGCCTGTATATATATATATATATATATATATATATATATATATATATATATATATATATATATATATATATATATATATATATATATATATATATATATATATATATATATATTACACACACACACACACACACACACACACACACACACACACACACACACACACACACACACACACACACACACACGGTTTTCGTATATTCCATCTATTATTTGACAGTGCTCGGTATTCATCGTTTTATATGAGAGATTTTCCTGTTTTCCCAGAAATGACAACTGCCCACACTGGCTTCTGTACGGAAGTTTCTTTATTCGCAGTGTTTACTTCTCGCGTGGCACCATGCCATAATTCAGTAGGACTGTGTTTTGGTAAAGTTTTTGTGCCAGTAAAAGAAATCCTACATGTTGTTACCTATTTTTCGTAAGCGATGCGGGGATTTTAATCAAACGACATATTTTTTTCCCTTTTTTCATTGCTTTTCATACCGACAATTCTATCATCACCATCACCACCATTGCCAGCACCATCGTCACCACCTCTCCTACTACCACCACTACCACCGTCACCACTATGACCACCCATCACCACTACCATTTACCTGACCATCACCATCTCATTTCCCACCTTCATCACCACTACTTCTACCATGACCACACCACAACTACCATCACAACCATTATCACCATCAATAACATCTATACCACCATCACGACCACCTCTACCTCTACCATCACTACCACTACCATGTGCAACATCATCCCACATCACTACCACCACCACCATCACCACCACCACCACCACCACCCCAACATCGCGTAGTTTAGATAGCGAAGTGGGGATTATCGGCAAAACAGTTAAAGTAATGAGGAAGAAGTTCCTTTAGGTGGCTTCCCACTCACCGTAAGTGGCCGGCACCGCCCTCATGGGGAAGGGATGGAGTTAGGGAGCAGGGAAGCGGGGACATGGAGAGTGTGGGCGTCAGTGGGGGTAGGGGACGCGGTGGCCTGGGCGTCGGTGGGTGGGTCACTAACTTGGGCTCCTTCATTGTGTTATTATCCGAAACACCTTTTGCCCCATGTGAGTGGGAGACCCAACAGCCGAGGCGGTCTTTTACCGAGAACACCAAACGTGAATTTCTAACGCAGGCATGAGTGAGTCTGTCCCGCGGCGAGGTGAGGTGAAGCGAAGCGAGATGAAGCATTTCAAACTATCCTCTCTGACCATGAATTATATTTGTATAATTTTACGGCCATCAGGCGGTGAATCTTTCGTGGCTTCTGTAAGTGATTAATGCGTCCCTGCTGCCATTAAAGTGTTATGGGGAGGGGACTTGTGAGAGTGCCGGACCACACCCCCGTGGGAGCAGTGGAGGCTGAGGAAAGGAGGGGAAAGGAGGAGGACGAGGAGGAGTAGGAGGAAGAGGAGGAGGTGGTTGTGGAAGTGGAGGAAGTGGAGGAAGAGGAGGAGGAGGAGGAGAAGGAGGAGGAGGAGGAGGAGGCAGGTCTCGGTCCGGGAAGTCGCACGAGTTGTGGTTTCACGGGAGCTTGGGTTTGAGGCAGTTGGAATTTTGGGTGTGTGGTAATTAAAGTTTTAGCAGAGAAGAAACACCTTTTATTTTGGCTTCCCTGGAGAAAGTTTTGCAGCTCTCGAGTGTGGTTTCCCGGCACATCGTTTTGAGCTCTTTGTTCGTACGCAAGACCTCTGGAACCACGGTGACGGCGTGAAAAGAAAGACCAAATAATAAACTTAATAAATATGAAAGAGGTTTGGAATAAGCTCGCAGTCAGTCATGTTGAGAAATTATTTATTCTTGGCGCTGCAAACAGCGGCACAATCAGGCGGCGTCGGATCTGAATCACGGCGACGAAGCACTTGCGCGGCTGTACGAATGAAGTTATTCATGTTCGTATTGCATTTTTTCATTGTTTTTTCGCCTTCGTTAATATTTGTTAAAAGTAATATGCATCATTAGAGCTGATGTTTATTACATACTTTTTTTTCTATTTAGTTTGATATAATTTAAATAATTTTTGTATACATTAATATATTTAATTATTTACTCGTAAAATCTTTCTGTCACCACAGCAACAGACTAGAGAGGAACCTCAGCCGGTGTCTCACGGTGATGTGGAATATATATTCACCTGGTGTTAGGGTCCGTCAGGGCGCTGACTGGCGGGCCGCACTGCTGTTATATGCGAGTGATGGCTTCCTCTAGAGAGGGACTTGAGTTGTTGTTGGGGACGTGAAGCTCAGCACAACTTGTGCAAGCATAACCAGCCTTCTCTCCCCTGATCAATCCCTCGTTTATTGGTGCTAGGAAATTCTTCATACTTCCTCTGCTGGTCTGTGGTTGATTTGCTGCCTCAAAACTAAAATCAAGACGCGCAAAGCACTTAAAAATATATTAGATGTCAAAGTCAATTGTTATTTTCACACTATTCTTACAGTCGTTTCATCGGCGTTCGAGCTTGTAAAATCATCAAGAGCAACACGCACAGGGAAAAGTAGCGAAGGAGAAAGGAAGAAAGATGAGCCGCAATCAGCAGGCCCACTACAAACCAGGATGGGAGTAGAATGGCCCGACACCACAAAATTAGCGGCTTAATAACTTTAGGAACTTGTGCCGCAGATGACATCATTCAGGTAACTTAGCTCATTATGCGCTTCAGCCTTGAGGCAAGTTCTCCGGCACAACTTCATGATATTAATTTCAAGTTTGACGGGTCGGCTTAGAATTAGTTTTCTTGAACTCGCGGCCGCCGTCCAGGATCATCCCTAGAATATTACACACTCGAGGGTCTCGCCGGGGAGCTGAGACTACGGGAGAAGAGTGGTGGATGTATTTCGGTGCTATATACGGCTTCCAACACAAGCCCTCTCCCCGCACCTTACACACGACGGTACTGATGTCTTGTATTCATAATCAAGGCCACTGAAGCAAGAGGTGTAAGCCGCATAGCCTCCCAGGTCAGGGTTTCTAAGCAAGCATGTGCTTGGTTAAGAAACACATTTACTACGGTAACCAACACACGCAGTATAACTTGCTTGGTGACTGGCGATCAGGCTTTGTAGCTATTTGGCTGTGTGGCTAGTAGGCTGGGTGATTGTCTTGATGGATGACCATCTAGTTGGATGGTTGACTTTCTAGTTGACTAGTTAACTGGTTGGCCGGTTAGTTTTTGGCTAACTGAGTAGTTGGCTGTCTGACTGTTTGGCGATATGGTTGGCTTTTTACTTGGCTGGCTGTTTAGCTGCCTGGTGCACTGGTTGGCTAGCTGACTAGCTATTTGTCTGGCTGACAGACTGGCTGATTAGTTGACTGGCTGACTACCTGGCTGGCTGGCTGACTGGGTGGCTGGATGACTGGCTGGGTGTGTCTGACTTGCTGGCTGACTGGTTGGGTGGGTAGATGAATAAGTGTATGTGTAAGTAAACGGCTGGTTGGCTCCCAGGTCGGTCGGTTTGGCGTCTGGTTGAGTGTATGGTTGGCTGGTCGTGTGGCCTGCTAGCTGGCTCACAAAACATTGGCCTGTCTCTCTGATTGGCTGATTACCTGACAGGTTGGATTAGAGGCTTGTTAGCTGACTGTTTGTCTAGACGGCTGTCTGACTTGATACTCGGATTGTTGTCTGTCTGTGTCTGGTTGGCTGACTGGCTAGCTAAAGTGTTGTCCTGAGGCCCGACACGTCGTAATATCGCCATCTGAGTGCAGCAGGGCAGTACTGAATGGCTACCGTGTTGCTGCATGTGCTCCTTTGCTTCTCGTCACTTATTCATTTATACTCGTTTTTCTCGCTCCTTCCCTTTCCCCCTCGCGTTACCTCCTCGGCCGCCAGCACGGCACCAACCCAACACCGCCTCTGACTATACCCATCTCTCTCTCTCTCTCTCTCTCTCTCTCTCTCTCTCTCTCTCTCTCTCTCTCTCTCTCTCTCTCTCTCTCTCTCTCTCTCTCTCTCTCTCTCTCTCTCTCTCTCTCTCTCTCTCTCTCTCTCTCTCTCTCACTCTCTCTCTCTCTCTCTCTCTCTCTCTCTCTCTCTCTCTCTCTCTCTCTCTCTCTCTCTCTCTCTCTCTCTCTCTCTCTCTCTCTCTCTCTCTCTCTCTCTCTCTCTCTCTCTCTTTTCCGCCCTCTTCACCTTCTTTCTTTCCTTTCTTTTTCTCCCTCTTTCCAACGCACTTGTCCCCGTCGTACCCAATCATAATAATTTTTTTTGTCTACTTTTTCTCCTGATTATCTCGCATTCCTCTCACTTATTTCTATTTTCTGTTCGTGGTTTCCCTCATCTTCTTCCTTCTTTTCACCTATTTCCTCATTTTCATCTTTCTCTCCCCTCTTTCAGTTCTTTTTCCTCTTCTTTTCTCTTCACACACACACACACACACACACACACACACACACACACACACACACACACACACACACACACACACACACCTCCCCTCCCTCCCCCGAAATGCTCACCCACACGCCATCTTCTTCACTGCGAGAATAAAGCATTTGCGTGCCGGGAGTTGGGTTTATTGTCCCTTGCTTCGCGGCATTTTCTAAATCTTAAAAATTCTTCACGCTGCCGGAGAGGGTGACTGTGATACCATTTTCTTGTGGTTCAATTTGTGTGGAAGCTTTGTGCTCCACCTTATATGTTCTTTTTTTCTGAATGAAAGTGTTCACGGTGTCTGGTGAAGAGTGAAGTGCTCTTTTACTGTACTATTCTGTATCGCTCAATGTAGTTATCGTCATAATAACTTTCTATCATTGATGACTGAGTGTTAAATATGGGGAGTCACTACACCTACACTACACTTGATGGAACAGTTTCTATAAAATATATGCACATAAGATTATTTACCTATTGCAACAATAATGCTCAACTTTCTTTGTAGCGATGTAATGTGTCTACTTCCCTTCTCTTTGGGGAGTTAAATAAATCCCCTAATAATTGCAAAACAGACATCTCTTTATCAGGGGCCCTTGAGACAAAAATCAGTGGGAACTAAATGGTTACGTTATAAAACTTTCCGGTTTCGATACTTTTATCTTAGTCCCGTTCGCTTTTAATTTCATAATATTAAAAATTTACCTTATACAGAAGTTGTACGTATAAGGCTGAGAGCAGGATTAACAGTAATGTTGGGGTTATACCAAATAACTCAGTAGCTACATCACACCTTTCTTAATAGACAAGAAAAGTATGTAACATTTCTACACCGTGTATATTTTTATTAACAGCCTGTTCAAAAGACCCCAGCTCACAGGTTCTCCAATGCAAAGAGATTTCCGGCCGAGATGAAAGAGTCTAGGAGTCAAAGGTAACTCAGGAGAGGCTTTGGGTGTCAGTCACATGCTGAGGGTACAGTATCCGTGAGGCAGCAGCAAAGATTTGGACTGGTATAAAGTTTGATAGTCAGTCTTATATCTTGTATATAAAAGGGAGGGATATAAGAGAAAGTTTTGTTACTAAGACATTTTTTTTACAAAGTTTTATGAACCCAAGGTTATGTTCAAGGCGAGCAGTGACCGCATGCCCTCTCTGACCGGCCTGCTCTCCCTTGACAGGCTTAGGATTGTCATTTTCGTAGTGCTTGTTGTGGTCCCTACCAATATTCAAACGCGCAGGACGAGACAACATAATGTAATTATATAATGAGTATATTTATGTTAAGGCCGTGAAAAAGAATCCTTTATTAAAATTCTTAACTGGTCCAGTGGTTCAAAATATGAATATTAATCTCATTTCAATGGATGGCCAGTACTTGATAATTTCATAATAACTATTCCAAGTATAATTTAATATGATTGCAGCCTGAAATAAGGGGTCCATAGTGATAGGCTCACGGCCGGCGTGTTGGCATCTGGCAATTATAAATTTCACGACAGCTTAATGAGTCTGTAACAAAGCCAATCGGGTGTTTCGGCTCATCAATAAAGGTTTTATATGAAACTGTAATGACGTAATTACGCCATCACAACAGGCCTATCAACAGCCTCGCCAGCTGATGGGTTGTGGCCGCGGTGTTGTCAGGTGACGCTATGGAAAGTCTTGTTTATCAGGCTCTAGAGGCTATAATTAACTTTTTATAATCTTGTAAGACTTAGTTAATAATATAAAAAAAATAAACTAATAGCTAGTTATCGGCTGAAGAGTTGATTATATTCAGAATAGGTGATATTTCTCAAAAGAGGAAAAAATGTTTAATCATAATAGTTTTATTGCTGAGGTTGGATTTATATAAAATATCTTGATTATTTCTTGATAACTTCATACAACAGAGTAAACTTCACTTAAAAATATGTACTGGATAGGAGGCATCATGGGAAAAAAATATGCTGCGTTGACAAAATAAAGTATTGGAAAACCAAAGATTAAAAAGAATGCATATAAGAAAGAAAGAAAGAAAAAAAAAACATCGTGATAACGGCACTCCTGTAGGAAGATTCCTCCTCACCATGCCATGTGAAAAGGCCCAACTAAGCACGAACATGTTGTCGGTGCGAACTTCCATCTTTCCCTTTGACGTTCCTCATAATCTCTCGGTTCCCCATGAGGAGAGTGGCCGCAGCGCCTGGACGCGCCTCGCCTCTCCTTCCCTGACTCCCTAATTGGCACAAACATTTATCCCGTTAATATTAAACCCTGAACACACCTCCGGGACCTTGAGCTTACTAAAGTATGTACGTATATCCAGGTAATTATGTATATGATTCTCTCTCTCTCTCTCTCTCTCTCTCTCACACACTCACACACTCACACACACACACACACACACACACACACCACTGTCCTCCTTACTAGAGAACTTCCCCTTTTCCCTGCCTGGGCGTCTTTCATCAAGCTTATTGCTTCTTCATCTTCATCCCGCGTCTATATGGGACAGTTACCCGGCACCCTCAGGGACCTCCTTGCCCTACACCGTCTCTTTATTCTTCCTCCCCCAAGTGTTCCCTCATATTCCGTCTCTGCTGCGTCGCGTTTCACATTCTCCCCCTCCTCGCTTGTAACTGCGTTCTCATATTTTTTCTCTCGCTTTGGTCTCCCTTTTGATTTTATTTCGCGTTAATATCTTATCTACTCGTACTCTCTTCCTACCATCCCCCTCTCGCTCTTTTTTACTGTGTTCCTCTTTGTTATTTTCTCTCTCCATCTCCGCTCGACGAACATTTTTGTTACATTTTTCTTTTTTTCAATGTGCATTTTTCTGTGGCTCCTACGTTTACCTTTACAAGCGCTTTACTCCACCTCCTCTTTTCGGCACACACACACACACATACACACACACACACACACACACAGGGAGAGAGAGAGAGAGAGAGAGAGAGAGAGAGAGAGAGAGAGAGAGAGAGAGAGAGAGAGAGAGAGAGAGAGAGAGATGATAGATTAAATAATAGAAGAAAATTGAAACGCCTGTTAAATGAATGCTCATATGAAAATTAATTCAAGAAAATGAATTGAAGTAAAAATCCTGAGTGAATGCTTTTGGAGGTTTTAGCGAGACGGTTGGCGGATTTTCAGTCACGCGATGATTTAATGGACGGCAAGGAATAATGGATGTGTGTGTGTGTGTGTGTGTGTGTGTGTGTGTGTGTGTGTGTGTGTGTGTGTGTGTGTGTGTGAATACCTGTGTGCCGGTGTTTTATTGCGTGGTCTCAGTAGTGATTAGTTTTTTTATGATAAGGAATAAGAAAAAAAGTCTCGCAATCAGGTTTGAATGTTTTCAGCCAAGTGAACTTTTCTAAATGTCAATTAATTTTAAGTTCAGGGCGATAGCGAAGGTTGAGCCGAGATTAATCAGCGCGGAATCACTGGTCAGTAGGAGCAAATATTCATTATCTCGTCAAGTTTGGGAGTTTGAGAGACGGTCCAGATGACGGACGATAAAACTGGCGAGCAGGAAGGAGAGAAATGGATCAGACAAGGAAGGTAAATTTCTAGGATCCAAGGGAATTTATGAGAAAGTTAATAAAGTTTGGGATAAGAGAAGAGGGATTCCGGACTCTTGGGGAGGAAAAAAATATACATATACTATATTACAAGAAAGGAAGAATGATATCGTAAGAAAACTGAAGCGGTGAGAGGAACGGGAAGGAGAAGTGAGAGGGATTGAGAAAAGGAGAAAGAGGAGGAAGGGAAGAGGAGGAGGAGGAGGAGGAAGAGGAGGAGGAGGAGGAGGAGGAGGAAAAGTAAACATGTCAACAAAACCTTTCCCGAAGCCCTGGCTGGACGTCATGTGCATTACAATCAGAAACATGGCGGAGAAAGAAAAGAAAAAAAATGAAATACGCCTTTCAAAAAAGGTTTCTTTCCAGGAATTAATTTGCTAAGTGTCGCCATGAGAAACAACTTTGTGAACTCATAGCACGTTCCGAATAGCAATACGTCGTTTGATCGCTGCAATCCATCTTGCTTGTGATTTCTTTTTCGTGTTTGCTCGCATCATATGAAGTTTGATTTTTCAGAACACATGAATTACTCTCGGAAAATGAACCTGTATGAATATGTATTTTTTTTTTTTATTTGTTTGCCAATATTTTTTTTACATAACATGCCTCGGCTGTATCCTCTGCAATATTCATCGCCTTATTTGCTTATCTGCATACCACAGTGTTATACCAAACATCTCGAAACTATGGAATGTGTGTAAACGTCTCTTCGCGACAACCGCTGGGCGAAGGAGTGTTGCTTGAGTGCGTGTTGGTGTGCATCGTGGGGTGTGTTTGGTGGTAGATGATCGGCGGATAGAGACCGCACACATTGGACCCAGCCACTCTTGTGATCATGGGATTCCTTCTAGTGCGTATCATTCTGTTTATGAATTGTTTATGAACATATGTCTATGGTTCGTGTGTACTTAGTGGCCTAAATTTCTTCATAGGGGAGAAAACTGGAAAATCTGGAAGGAAACGACAGAGAGAGAGAGAGAGAGAGAGATTTTTTTGTATTTATATGGAGGACATTCTATATCAGGTATCAACTTTAAGCCTCAGAACTACCGGGATTTCAGTAGCGTTGTTTTTCTTTAGTTCCCTTCGAGCAAAAACGTTCACGTGGGGTCTCGTCGCTCCCCGGTTCCGTTCTTTTGGTCGCAGCATTGTTCCCGTCCTGCCTGCCTTTGTATTTTTCTTTGGCTTATGTATTCCGTGCATAAATCCACTGTCGCTTCCCCCAGCTGTTGTCACACCCAGCTGTCTAAACACTCGCGTATTATACACCAACACACCACGCCCCTCCCATTCTCTCTCTCTCTCTCTCTCTCTCTCTCTCTCACACACACACACACACACACACACACACCTCTCCACTTTCCTTCCATACCCCTCGTACGGTGCGCCATTCATCCTCCCCGCTCCACACACCCACTTACTGGCACGCTCACCTACGAGAGGCATTTCCCTTAAGGCTGGCAATAAACTTCCGGAAAATCATGCTTCCCTCGACACCCTCATCCCGCCGCTCGTGTCCAACATCAGCCGCCTCGCCCGCTGCTCATCATCACCGTTATTATATCGAGTAGAGCGGGGAACGGGCAAGGGGGGGAACTTGTTGACGAAAGAGGAGGAGGAGGAGGAGGAGCTGTCAGATGAAGGAAAGTCCTGCTTAGCGAAAGGGAAGAGTTACAAGGGATTTTTTTTCACTAAATTTCAGAGCTTGGTTGATGGGGGAAAAAAATGTTTGGCCGTGGAAGGATAAAAGGAGGACACTTTTTTTTTAAATCTTACTTGGAGCGAAGACTTACTTAGTCAGTTTCATAGTGGTATAAGAAATATTACCATTGCAGTCGCAAAATTGTAATCTTTATATTTTTATCATATCCTGCAGCATGTGCATGGGAGGTGTTGTTGTGAGTTTGTCGAGTGAGTTGACTGATGGAGGAAAAGTTTGATGATCATATTTCATGCTTCCTCTAGTTACAGCAGTGTCGTTGGCAAGATTTTTTTTTTCATTTACGTGACGCTCTCGTATCGACGATTCACATTACGTACCATATCTTTCCACCATTTTGTCGCTTTCCTTCGTTGTATTTCTCTGTACGATATTTTCAATGCCAGGTTTAAGGAACATGTACATATTAACAAAACAATCTACTGGGTAGGCGGTGGCCGAACTGGTAGCGTACTGGACCCACATTCGCCGCGTGATGGACGACGCGGGTTCGAATCCTCACGCTACCACTCGGATTTTTCAGTCACCGCCGAGTGGCTTAAAACTACCCACATGCTGTCCTGAAGACCACCCATCAACCCGGACTCTAGAGGAAGCCGTCCAAGCGAATCAAGAACGAGTTCCGGG
>NW_026112198.1:32500-55000 GCF_024679095.1 Eriocheir sinensis | reverse complement strand
ATTATTATTATTATTATTATTATTATTATTATTATTATTATTATTATTATTATTATTATTATTATTATTATTATTATTATTATTGTTGTCATTATTATTTTCATTAAACCTCAACTTCATCATCATCATCATCACCATCATTATCGTGCGCTCCACCTCCAACATCACCATCACACACCTCAGCGTCTACATACCTGTGTGCGGCAGGTGTGCTGAGAAGGTATACGCAATATACCTTTAAGTCGAAGGAGGAGGGGCAGCAGGAAGTCTCTTGAGCATCATGGAAAAGCGGCAGGTAGGAGGGGAAGGCGGCAGGAAGGAAGGGAAGGTAGCAGGAAGGAGGGGAAGGCAACAGAAAGGCAGTAGGGAGCAGGAGAGGAGTGGAAAGGTCAGGAGGGGGAGGGAATGAGGCGGGTGAAAGGATTAGGGAGGAATAGCGGCGTGAAGGGGAGAGAGAGAGAGAGAGAGAGAGAGAGAGAGAGAGAGAGAGAGAGAGAGAGAGAGAGAGAGAGAGAGAGAGAGAGAGAGAGAGAGAGAGAGAGAGAGAGAGAGAGAGAGAGAGAGAGAGAGAGAGAGAGAGAGAGAGAGAGAGAGAGAGAGAGAGAAAGCTGAATGTGGAGAAGGAGAGTATTGATGGAATATATGGTAATGAAGTAATGGGATAGAATCAATGCCGAGAGACAGGTAAGACTGAAGGGAGAATTTAAAAGGAGAAAAGAGGGACTTAAGGAAGATATGCAGGAAGTAAGGAAGGAAGGAGGAAAGAGGAACGAAGGAATGAATTTAATGAAGATCGTATATCATGAAGGAGAATATAAGTGACGGAAAGGGAAAATATAATAAACATTGGACAAAAATGAAGGAAAAGAGATCGAACCCTTGAAAATAAATATGAAAAGGAGGTCTCGAAAGATGCTGAAAGGGTATCGCACCACGAATTACTCATAAACTTATTTACTTATATTTCTGTGTATTTTGTAAACACAAACTCATTCATTGTTTACTTTAATTTCTTGATGATCCTCTGATTTGTTAACATGTCTGTTTTTCTACAAAAGTCCATAGCTGCGCACTGACGAAGCTGACAGGCAATTTTTAGCCGTGTTCCGCTGTTCCATTACCAAGGCAAGTTAGACCATGCAGCAGATGTGTTAGTTTTTGCTTCTAAATGAGTTGTCAGCGTTTGTTTTCCTGTACTAACACAATGCATGTTCTTTTGCGGTCTTGTTAGAGTAAGGATAAATTAAATTAGTTGATGTTGTGGACATATCGAAAGAGTCTACAGTTACTAGCATTTCTAAATAATTGACACAAAATGGTATAAACCTTTCTTCCACGGAGAGTCTAGCAGTGTGTAAAATTACTGCTTGGATCGGTGTTGCAAAATTGTTTTTATTTTAATTTTAGGCCCACACATAGAAAAGAAGCAACCAAAGATTCGTTGGCTGATTGTGAAATACATGTAGTGTTTCCACTCTTTTCACGTGGTGAGTGACATTTGATACTGTTGAATGTGTGTAAATGTCCATCACGGACTGAAAAGTATTGTTTAAACCTCGCAGCGCGAAATGGAAGTTTTCTATATGCATGGTGTTGTAATTGTTATTATTATTATTATTATTATTATTATTATTATTATGATGATGATGATGATGATGATGATGAGTATAACCTTTTTCTTTTTCTTCTTCTTTTCCTTCTTCTTTTCTTTCTTTTTCTTTTTCCTTCTTCTTCATCATCTTCTTCTTCTTCTTCTTCTTCTTCTTCTTCTTCTTCTTCTTCTTCTTCTTCTTCTTCTTCTTCTTCTTCTTCTTCTTCTTCTTCTTCTTCTTCTTCTTCTTCTTCTTCTTCTTCTTCTTCTTCTTCTTCTTCTTCTTCTTCTTCTTCTTCTTCTTCTTCTTCTTCTTCTTCTTCTTCTTCTGCCTCAAAATTATCATGTCATTGTTTGAACCTGAACCGAATAGGACGCTCTCAGAATATATCATCGACCACACGAAATTGGTTTCATTATCGACCTTCATATTACAGTGGCATGCGTTCATTAGACAAGTACACCTGGCCCACAGTATTACCTGGCACACAAGGCACTCTTGAAGCCACACGAATGAACCATGTACCTACTAAATATCTATATATGGAGCACAAAACTATTAGAGAAAAACGAAATGGGTTGAAACACAAAGCAAACGAGTGTAGACAGATATCCATTGCCAAACCACATGAAGCGATTCCCAGCCTCACACACAAACAGCCACACAAGGCAAACCATGTATACCATTACAGAGGCATGGAAATACAAGAAACACACACACACACACACACACACACACACACACACACCACACCACACCACGCAGACACAGACGAATCCCACACAGCTGTTGTCGCACGCTCAAAGTCTGAATAAATTAAACTCGCACCACAGATGCCGACGCTCCCTCCAGCCTGCATCCTTTCTCTCCCTCGCGGCCCTCCACCACCACCACCACCAGCACCCTATCGTCACGCCCCCCTTCACCTCCCCCGCACCCCGGCCTCGTTTAACACCCAGAGGTCTCACATCGCTTCCCAGCCCTTCTCAAGTCATCCATTTCCATCTCTCCAGCTCTCTACTTCTATCTCCCTCCGCCTCTTCCTCCTTCTCCCATTCCTCCTACTCTTCCTCCTCAGGGCGTTTCAAGGGTGACTGATCTTATTGTCACAACCAAACAGTATAACTTGATTTTTTTGTTTATATATCTTTCATTATTTTTTATTTCGTTTGATCCGCCCACCCAACATCCTGCAGGAAGCTTCCCCTGCTCCCGTTATACGTCTCTCTGGCCGATATTTTTAGGATTTAGTCTCGCTTTCATTTCCTTTCCTCAGCCAACTTGCCTTCAAATCGCTTGCCTCAATCTCACTCCATTCCGCTTTCCTTCTCCTAAACTTGTGCTCCACCCTTTTCCTCCTACCCAACACGCACGCACCCATAACCTCCCCATCACAAAGCTTCTCCTTTTCCTGATCCACTCCCTTCATCCACAGTTCCTTTCCTCAGCCTCTCCACTTCCTTTTCCCCATTCTAAACCTCTACTCCACCCTTTTCCTCCAACCCATCACCCTGCAACCAAAGCCTCCCCATCACATAGCCTCTCCTTTTCCTGATCCACTCCCTTCATCCACAGTTCCTTCCCACAGTCTCTCCACTTTTCTTTCTCTTCCCTAAAAATTTACTCCACCCTTTTGTTCCAGCCCACCACTCACGCATCCAAATCTTCCCCAACAAACATCTATTCATGATCCTTATTTACTCCCGTCATCCACAGTTCCTTCCCAAGGCGTCTCCACCTCGCTTTCCATCCCCTAAATCTCTACTCCACTCTTTTCCTCGCGCCTCCCCACCACATAGCTTCTACTCCTGAACCTTATCCACTCCCCTCATCCACAGTTACTTCCTACAGCCTCTCCACTGCTCTTGCCCTCCCCCAGAATCACCTCCCACACACCCAAATCTTCCAATCCACACAGCTTCTTCTCGTGTTCCTTATTCCCTCTCCTCATCCACAGATCCTTCCCACATCCTCACAGTCTTCCTTCCCATCACACTCCAATCCCCCGCCTTCCGCACAGCTCCAAAACTACCCTTCCCGACCACTTCCAGAAGGAGAAAAAAATGCGCCTCAAGCTGATGAAAGTAAAACTATTTTGGTTCCATTCCTGTGAGAGAGAGAGAGAGAGAGAGAGAGAGAGAGAGAGAGAGAGAGAGAGAGAGAGAGAGAGAGAGAGAGAGAGAGAGAGAGAGAGAGAGAGAGAGAGAGAGAGAGAGAGAGAGAGAGAGAGAGAGAGAGAGAGAGAGAGAGAGAGAGAGAGAGAGAGAGAGAGAGAGAGAGAATCACGGCAACCTCACCCTCATCATATGAAATAGAGGGATTTTTCAAGCTGGCGAAGATGTATGAATATTAAGGAAGACAACGAGATAAAAAGAGAAAGAAAAAGAAGAAGAAGGAGGAGAATGAAAGAAAAAGAAGAGGAAGAAAAAGATAAAAAAAAAAAAAAACTGGCACTGGAGTAGACACGAGAACTGAGGAGGAGGATAAGGAGGAGAAAGAGGAGGAGGAAGATGGAAAAGCAGGAGAAAAAGGAGACGGAGGAGGAGGAGGAGGAGGAGGCTGGGACAGAGATGAAATGTAGAGAGTTGGAAGAAGGAAGGTTAAACGAAGGGAGATTTGTTAGGGAGAGAAAATTGGGCGGTTACTGATTGATGAGGAAGAACGGAGATAGAGGAGGAGGAGGAGGAGGAGGAGGAAGAGGAGGAGGAGGTGGCGTGGCAGATGCGGGAAGATGATGAAGGCGGTGATGGGATTAAGGAAGGAGGGAGACATGAGAGAGAGAGAGAGAGAGAGAGAGAGAGAGAGAGAGAGAGAGAGAGAGAGAGAGAGAGAGAGAGAGAGAGAGAGAGAGAGAGAGAGAGAGAGAGAGAGAGAGAGAGAGAGAGAGAGAGAGAGAGAGAGAGAGAGAGAATATGCGAGAAAACCACAAAAAGTCATTAGTAAACACTGCTCCTACTCCCTCATAAGGCGCTTCTGCTCAAATGGCAAGAAATACATACTAGACGCCCTTGAGTTTGCTACTACTAAGACCCTTCTTCTGCCCTCTAAGCCGATGAGACACCCTTCCCTTTGATGCCAAGTCCCTCTTAGTCATGACCTCCTGCTTGGGTTGACGCCGTTGTTTTGTCAAGCTTCTCCCTCGACCTCTCTTCTACCCCTCATAACCTGCCACCAAGCGCAGCCCCATGTCCCGGAAGATGTGCCACACACTACACTACACTACACTGCACACTACACTCAGCTACGTTACACACACACTAAGAATAAACAACCCATAACCACCCGAAATTGATCACTCTTCTGGTCTTTCGTTCATTTTCTTCTATTCGGAAGTGTCTTGCGTTTTTTTTTTTTATTGTTTCTATTATTTACCCTTGAGCTGCCTCCCTTCCTGTAAAAAATAAATAAGTAGGCATTGTTTTTTTATCAGAGATGTGATAATTCGGAAGAAAACATACATACTAAGTGTAATAAGTTCTCTTCATTTACTTTTTACTCATCCACTACCCTCATCTCAGAAGCTCCACTAAGGTTAAGGATAAGGATACCGTATATTTAGTTAGTTATCGGTACCTATTGCTATTGGTGTCACTGAAAACAAGATTAAGAAAGTACAAAGAAAGAACCAGGGGACTGTATATTTCCCCCGTATTTCTTCGACCGTTTGTGAGGAGGCGAGGCTGAGTGGTGTTAATGGACTCGCCCTGGGTCTACATTTACCTCCAAGGAACATCAATCAACGAAAGAAAGGGAAAGAAAAAAACCTTTTGGTGAACTTCCCCGCCCACACTCACAAAAGCCTACACCCTCCCCGACAAACCCACGCGCCCAAGCCCTCACACGCCAGCCCCTACACACTCATCGCCTCACCACGCCTGCACACACGCCCACAAGCCTCCCTGCCACCGTAGCCCACGACCCACCTCCGCCCGCCCGCCTGCTCGCATACACCGCCTCGACAATAGGGCGTCCTTCCTGCGCCATATTAATCAAAACATGAATAGAAAGAATAGTTGATGGTCTGGCTTAGTACGGGGCTGGGCAGGGCGTAGAGGGGTGAGGCTAGAAAGGGATGGGGCGGGTTGTGATGGGGGGGCTGCTCGGGTGGGTTGCCGGGGGATGATGGCGCTTGTTGATTAGGTATTAGGAATAAGGTGGCGGGGAAAGAAAAGAAAGTATTTGTTTGTGTGTAGGTGTTTCTGTGTCCATACGAAGACGAACACGAGCATAATCCATTGTTGTTGTTACTACTGTATGTATTTATGTGTGTGTGTGTGTGTGTGTGTGTGTGTGTGTGTGTTCGTGTCTTGTTTGAATTAATGTGAGTAAATATTGATGTGTGGTTCATTATTTCATTTGTTGTCGTATATATTTTCAATATCATTTTTATCATTAGTGATATGGCTATTTTGATATTATTATTATTATTATTATTATTATTATTATTATTATTATTATTATTATTATTATTATTATTATTATTATTATTATTATTATTATTATTATTATTATTATTATTATTATTATTATTATTATTATTATTATTATTATTATAATTATTACTATTATTTGTTGATGTTGTTGTAGTAGTAGTAGTAGAAGTAGTAGTACTATAAAAAAAAAAAAAAAACAGGTTAACTTAAGCTAGATTCCTGGCGCCTAGGCAGGTTGGTAAGGTTGCAGCTGATTGGCTGCACCGCTCTCTCGCAGACACTCGTGTCAGGCCACATCTTGCATGTTCGAGTGAGACATGCTTTTATATTATATGCCATAGCTCACCTCATATACGAGATAACCAGTTTTGGTTGACACCATCAGACTCAGCAGTGACTGTAGAATCAAGATGTATTGTAGAAACTCGACAAAAAAAGTTATTACGATGAGTTAAACTGTGATGTTAAAAAAAATTATAACATGTTTTACTTATGCTCGCTTTCTTCAACAGTTGTTCATTGAATGCTGAAATATATTATTACATTACGTAGGAAAAACTCTCGTGAACACGATAGTGTGATCAGAATGGTAATTAGTAGTAGTGGAAGTAGTAGTAGTAGTAGTAGTAGTAGTAGTAGCAGCAGTAATGGTAGTAGTAGCAGTAGTTGTAGTAGCGGGAGTGATTGTCGTTGTTACAGCAGTGGCACCAGTAACAAAAATATACAGACTTAGAGCATTTATGTAATTTGCTCGTATTTGTTTTATCATTTTCCTCGTAGTCCAGAATCAATAAGCTAATATTTGTTGGCCAAAGAAAACATGATCTCATTCCCGCCCCTCGCCGTGACCCGCTGACGCCGCCCTCGCCGCCCTCCCATTGCGTCCGGCTCGTCGTTCCTCTCGGCTCGTCCCTTTCCCCCTGCGAAAGTAAAACAAATGTAGACAAAGTTGCTTTCATTAAGGGAAAGACTTGAAGGCACTATGTTATTTCTCCAGATCTGTTCCCCTTGTCGCGGGGCACTCACTGGCTGGCAGGGAAGTCTTAGTATTATTTGTGTTGATGGTGCTGCTGCTGTCACTGTTATTATTATTATTATTATTATTATTATTATTATTATTATTATTATTATTATTATTATTATTATTATTATTATTATTATTATTATTATTATTATTATTATTATTATTATTATTATTATTATTATTATTATTATTATTATTATTATTATTATTATTATTATTATTATTATTATTATTATTATTATTATTATTATTATTATTATTATTATTATTATTATTATTATTATTATTATTATTATTATTATTATTATTATTATTATTACTATTATTATGTCTGGCTGGCAGGGAAGTCTTAGTATTATTTGTGTTGATGGTGCTGCTGCTGTCACTGTTATTATTATTATTATTATTATTATTATTATTATTATTATTATTATTATTATTATTATTATTATTATTATTATTATTATTATTATTATTATTATTATTATTATTATTATTATTATTATTAGTAGTAGTAGTAGTAGTAGTAGTAGTAGCAGTAGTAGTAGTAGTAGTAGTAGTAGTAGTAGTAGTAGTAGTAGTAGTTGTTATATCAGCACGTAGTTGTTGTAGTCGTAGCGTTAGGTCTACCACTATTGGTGTTTCTGCTGCTCCCTACAAAATCAACAACTACTATAGTATAGTCTACTACTACTACTACGATAACTACTACTACTACTACTACTACTACTACTACTACTACTGCTACTACTTTTATTTTGCCAATGCCTACATAACCGAGTACTACACCATCACCATCACCACCGCCCCAGAAATTACCGTAAATGTCTAGGTGCCGCAGGTGACTCCACTTACCCAAGAAACGCTACCTTATTCTCTCTCTGAATCAATACACTGTGCCGCCTCGCCTTCAGGTCCCCGCCGCACCTTCCCTTGCCTCTCCCTCTGTCCCTCGCTTCGTCCCGTCGCCCCTCATATTGTCGTCCCCACCTTTCCTACTCTCACCTTTGCTTCGCCTCGCCTCGCCTTGCGTCCTCGGCACTCCTTGCTTCGCCTCGCCACACGCCACGCACCAATCGGGGAAAGTAGAGTATTGGTCAGTCCAGCGATGATTACTCCTGCCCGGCTTGCACAAGGGGACACAAGTATTGATATTACTTTGATTAATGGACGAATATATTTACGTTGCGTCCTCGCTTGTCGTGTTGTGTGCCGGCCAACGCGACACGAACCTCGGTAGACCATTCCTTCCAAGCCAAGCGAGACGCCTTTTGTTGTATTCTTCTTATCGATGTTCATCTATGAGTAAGTTATTTTCTCCTGTAATGCCAAGGGGAATATTCTCTAAGGTAACTATATATTTCCTGACATAAATCACACCATTTATTCCAGTGGTCGAGGACATGTTGCGGTGAATTATGAAAACAGGAAGTATACCTTGTTTTTATATAAATATCCGGTGCAGTGTTTTTGCTTTAACATTAAGTAATTGCACTATATATTAGAACACAAAGCGCTGTGTGTGTGTGTGTGTGTGTGTGTGTGTGTGTGTGTGTGTGTGTGTGTGTGTGTGTGTGTGTGCGCGCGCGCGTGTGTTTGTGTATATGTGTGTGGGCAGGTGCGTGCCAAGAAATCAATTTACCTGCCTGTCCTTTCCACGCTCACCCCCTTCAAAAGAATGAAAGAAAGAAAGAATGAATGAAAGAATTGAAGAAAAAAAGAAAAGCATAAAGAAAAACCTGACGGAAAAATAATGACAGGCAGATGATAAAAATGCTGAGCGACTAAATAAATAGAAAAACTATAGGAGGAAAAATAAACACGAAATGAAAACTAAGGAAAAAATAACGTTACGAACTACAGAATGTCACAGGAGACGAGAAGGACTTGGCTTATTTTCTGAACGCTAGGAGGAAGCTGAAGTGGTCAGTTGAGCTGAGGGGATGTGACAGGTGAAGTGAGGTCACCGTGGATCGAGAGGCGAGGGGAAGGGAAGAAAGTGGAGAAGAATGTGAGAGAGGATGTGAACTGGAAGAGAATAGTGAAAAGAACCACTATGTTGGAGGTGGAAAAGGTAGTATTAGGGAGGAATGGAAGGGGGAGATGAAGAACGGCGAAAGGGAAAGCGTGGGAAAGGGAGCGGGTGGACAAGGGAGTGTCTGTGGAAAAGTAAGCAATTGGCAAGATATGAAGATAAAGTTAGTGACGACTGGAAGGATAAAGGTGGAAATAGGGAAATGGATAGGGTGAAGTTTGGATGAAGTAGAAAAATGGCTTGAGGGTTGCAGGAGGAGGAGGAGGAGGAGGAGGAGGCAGATAGCATTTGAGTGTTGTTCGGGAAAGGTAAGGTAAAGGCGGAGGAGTGGGGAAAGTATGTGTTAATGGAAGTCTGGAGAGGGTGGAGGGAGAGAAGGAAGGGAGGAAAGACAAAGGGAAGAAGATAGAGGAGGCAGAGGGGTGAGCAAGATGCAAGAAAGGAGGGAGGAAATGAACGTAGGTAAATAAACAGGAGGATAAAGAGGGGAAAATATAGCCAAGAAGGATAAATAAGGAAAGACTGAGGGAGTGGGATCAGATAAGTAAAATAAATATGAAATGAGAAAAGGGAAAAATGATAAGATGAGGGGAAGAGGAGGAAGAAATGGCGTATAGAGGCGAGGAAGGAAGGGAAGGGAGGGGCAAAGGAACCGAGTAAAGGAGAAAGAGGAACCATAAATATGAAGAAAATGATGAGACCGAAATTACGTGAACAGTGTGGGGAGAGAGAGAGAGAGAGAGAGAGAGAGAGAGAGAGAGAGAGAGAGAGAGAGAGAGAGAGAGAGAGAGAGAGAGAGAGAGAGAGAGAGAGAGAGAGAGAGAGAGAGAGAGAGAGAGAGAGAGAGAGAGAGAGAGAGAGAGAGAGAGAGAGAGAGAGAGAAAGCAGGAGGAAGCCGAAAGAAAAAGAATTAGGATATAAAGAAAGGATTTAAATTTTAAAAGAAAACTTTTACATTTTATTCAAGAAAGAAATCACAGAAAGAGAGAAAGAAAGGAAGATGATGGAGGGACAATGAAGATGAAATTTGTTGAAAAGATGGCAGCTCCGGGAGAAGAGAGAAGGACGAGAAGAGGAAAAGTAAAGGAAAGGGTCATGGAAACAGGAAATGGAGAAAGTTGAGGTCTTGCAAAGGGAAAAAATACACCAGAGGGAGGAGGGGAAAAGCAAGGGTGGAGCTAAGGAAGAAAAGACGGTATTAAAAGAGAGAGAGAGAGAGAGAGAGAGAGAGAGAGAGAGAGAGAGAGAGAGAGAGAGAGAGAGAGAGAGAGAGAGAGAGAGAGAGAGAGAGAGAGAGAGAGAGAGAGAGAGAGAGAGAGAGAGAGAGAGAGAGAGAGAGAGAGAGAGAGAGAGAGAGATGGTTGGTATAGACATTTGGACTTTCAGGACTCCCCCTTCCTGCCTCTCAGTGTGCTTACTTTCACTTTGTATTCATAAGTATGACTATGTGTAAGTCCCGACGCCATCCATAAGGGACTGCCAGGGTGGAAGGAACTTTTACACTGATTTTAAAAGTTGATGGTGATCATGACAATTGTAGATGTTGATGGTGAGGTTATAGAGGGAATAGGACACGTGGTTCTGCAATCTCTCTCTCTCTCTCTCTCTCTCTCTCTATCTATCTATCTATCTATCTATCTATCTATCTATCTATCTATCTATCTATATATCTATATATATATATATATATATATATATATATATATATATATATATATATATATATATATATATATATATATATATATATATATATATATATATATATATATATATATATATATATATATATATATTATAACCAAAACAGATTAACAAACAGGGAAAGAGAGGCCTCCATGCATACAATGCCGGCAACAAATGTAAATGAAACGCACACACACACACACACACACACACACACACACACACACACACACACACACACACACACACACACACACACACACACACACACACACACACACACACACACAAACACACACACACACACACACACACACACACACACACACACACACACACACACACACACACACACACACACACACACACACACACACACACACACACACACACACACACACACACACACACACACACACACACACACACACACACACACAACGCAATGTTTCATGCATGTCTGCATCTTTTATTTTTTGTTCGTTTAATCTTTAAAGCTTAAAATGTATTCGTCATGCTTCTTTTCGTGATTCCTATCGCTACATTGGCAAAAGTTTTTGCGTTTGGCGACTCAGAGTCTCATGAAATAAATGTAGATTTCGGAACTTGTAATTTTTTGTTTGCTTTATTACAATCATTTCTTAATAGAGGATTCATAAATTTTCCTTATTTGTAAGTTCTTCTCGTCTCATCAGTCTTTTATGATGTAGGTTTTTTCATGATCGTTAATTCCATTTTTTGCGCTTTTTCTTATAACTCTTATTTTTTTCTTTTACCTTTCACCTTTTACCTTTCTTCTTCACTCATATAAAACAGCAATATGAAGTATACTTGTGAGGTAGTGTCAAGCGTATAGTGCTATGCAAATCTTGATTCCTGGAGAGAATTTACCATATATTATTCGAGGCACATCACAGTCACCTGTTTTCTAGTGGTTATTTTTAGACTTTTCTACCACACCTTCTTTCTTACATAAACATTTCTTCTATCCGTCACTAAAAAAGGTCTCCCTCATCCTCTCTCTTACCTTCCAGTCTTCTCTAGAGCCCTTCTCACTTTCTTCTACATATTCTCCCTCTATCTCCTTTACTCCCTCTTTCAGTTACTCTCCTCCCGCTTTCCCCTCCTCCCTCGAGACTTTAGTAAACCACTTGGAGAGGGAATCCTGGCCGCGACGTTGCCTCCTCAGAGACACCGTAATGTATGTGATTGTCGTGAAATAAGCCACTTAATGGTGTAGCCGTGCTCTGCCCCGTAATTGAATATAATAACAACGGCACATTCCATTAATCAAATGTATCGTTAGGGAGACATGTGAGAAATTGTGGGGTAGAACACAGAAAGATAAGGATGTTTGTATGTCCTCTACCTTGTTCCGTAATGTCGGACACAGTGATGTTAGTGTTAGGATTTACAACTGTAAGTGGGAAATGATAATAAGGTTTCTGTACCATGCCAGCTTTGAATCTGTTCTATGCGACTGCCATACTCCCGACCACTGAATCGTAAGGTTGGGGCCCACAGTATCATCATGTTATAATGTCATTATGTACGAAATTTCAAGGGAAAAATATAATTCCTCAATGGCATGTAAGCCTGCTCCCGGCCACAGTCTCCGCTCCCCGTCTCCCTTTCTGCTCCCGCTCCGCCCTAATTCCATCCAGCACTCGCCACCATATTCATGCCGGTCAGCCATTGTGTTGGAACCCCGCGCTTTGCCATTTATATAAAAGAGGGAAAAAGCATAACCATTATGTGAATTGGACATCGACCGTGAAAGAGGCAGGAAGGAGGTGGGGTGGCTCACCTTGCAGCAGCTCACCTTCCTAAACCCTTCTCAGGATAAGTTGGCGAGACACACCACTCGCTCCTTGTGTTTTACCTGCAGCATCGATTATTGTATCGTGTTGTATTAAAAACACATCTGTAGGCAACATTTCTTTAAGAACAAGAGAAAGTCAGCTGGTTATGTTTCACTGTGATTGATTAAGGCAGCAGCCACTTAATTGCATGCATGTATTAGTATCTATAAACTTTATTTCGTTGTCTCTAAGCTGCCTTTCCTTTGGCGGTAAGGTTGAATTTCGTCTGTCAAAACAAATTTGTTTCCGGTGTGAACAATGTGAAAATCTTCCACGATAATTTTCAAGAAAGGATAATGTGAAATCGTGTTTGGTTTCAAATTCTTTACAATTATTGGAAGATACAGTTTCATGCTCACATCTACCTTAGCCTGCACATTTGTTAGCTGTTTGGGCTGCAGACACATGCATGGAAGCTATGAATTAGTATCTTGTGAACGGAGGCAAATGGCAACGCGGCTTCGTAAGTGCTTTGTTGAAATGAGGGACTCGAGGACTCTGGGCTTTTTTCTTTGGATGGGGGGTAAAGTGCAGTTCTGCTGTCTTAATAACAGTGATACTTCTATAATTACTAATATTGTTATTCCTTCTCGAGTTCATATAGCTACACACCAGCTTTAGAACTAGAAAGAACGGTGTACCTCTTCAATCAAGGAGATATAGTACAGCCATTGACAGGATATTCTTTTCAAACTGAGCCATCGGCTATTGGAAAGACCTTCCTTCTGAAGTAGTTGGTGCGAAAACTATCAACTCCTATAAAAATCGAATCGACTGTTACTTTGCTGTGACAGAAGTAAACTGAATGTACGTTCCGAATTGCTTTTATCTGGTCCCCGGGCATGGAGTGTCTGTAGAACAGATTAAATCTCTAAATCTAGCAACCTCGTAATGAGCTAATAGGCTTTTGCCTGTATTTCCCTAATTTTCTCCTCCTCCTCCTCCTCCTCCTCCTCCTCCTCCTCCTACTCTTCCTCCTTCTCCTTTCCTTCTCCTCCTCCTCCTCCTCCTCCTCCTCCTCCTCCTCTTCTTCCTCCTCCTCCTCTCCCCCTCCTCCTCCTCCTCCTCCTCCTCCTACTCCTACTCTTCCCCCTCCTCCTCTTCCCTCTTTCTCCTCCTCTTCTCCTCTTCCTCCTCCTCCGCTCCCTCCTCCTCCTCGGCCCCCTCCTCTACCCCCTCCTCCTCCTCTTCCCCCTCCTCCTCCTCCTACTCTAACTCCTACTACTACTACTACTACTACTACTATTACTACTTCTACCATTACTAACTACTACTACTGCTACTACTACTACTACTACTACTACTACTACTACTACTACTACTTTTTTTCCTGTAAATACACTGTCTATTCACACTAGTACTAGTTAAACTACTGTATTCAACTTAGAGAATAACACGGAAAAGAAGATAAAAAGGGCACAAATTAATGAAAATATATAACCCTTAGATTTATGAAGAAGCTATTCACTGTAAAGCCACATCATTAAGCCTCCCTGCTGGCGCCGCGCGTGTCTCTCAGCCTCGGGGGAACCCAATTAAATACACCATACCCGCGCCGCCCAACAAAAGTGTGAATAGAGGAATGGGCATATCTCCCCCCGCTTTCATTGACACAGCCCGGCCAAAATAGGGTCGAGGACCACAAAGGACCAATGACGATAGAATGAGGCACGGAAAGAGGAAAGGAACGTGTGCTAAAGTGATAGAGAAAGTAGAATGAAAAATAAGTGAAGTGGTGATAAATAGAGGGTAAGTGAGTGGGTGTTGGAGAGTGAGTAAGGTAGATGAGGATGAGAAAGAGACGATAGAATAAGGCACGAAGAGAGGTAAGGGACGTGTGGAAAAGCGATGAGGAAAGTAGAATGATAAATAAGTGAAGTGCAGTGAGAAATGTAAGGTAAGTGGGTGGACGAGAGAGTGAAGAAGGGAGATGAGAAGGAGAGAGATTGAAGGTAGGCGTAAGAAAAGAGGGCAGAGCTACCAGGTGTTGTGGAGGAAAAGGCAGGATAACCAGGTGAAAAGGCAAGACAGGGCAAGGTGGTAAAGAAAGGTGGAAGGGATTCAGGGTGGAGTGTCGGAGGATGGAGGGAAAGGAAAACAGGAAGGACGGTTAGGAATGAAGAAGTAGTGATGTGGAACGTAGAGTAAATTGAACTAACATGTGTTCAGAAAAGAGGTGGAAGGAGGGGTGTGTGGAAAGGTTATAACGAGAGAAAATGTAGTGAAGGGGAACCACAAAAGGGGACGGTGGAAGGGAGGGAGGATGGTAAGGGGTGCTGGGAAGGGGGGACGGTGGAAGGGAGGGAGGATGGTAAGGGGTGCTGGGAAGGGGGGACGGTGGATGGGAAGTAGGATGGTAAGGGGTGCTGGGAAGGGGGACGGTGGAAGGAGGGAGGGACGGTGGATGGAAGGAGGATGGTAAGGGGTGCTGAAGGGGGACGGTGGAAGGGAGGGAGGATGGTAAGGGGTGCTGGGAAAGGGGTTAAGTGGCCCAATGTAGATATTATTTTCCGGCACGAGCCCAGCAGGTGAGGGTCTCCGGGTTATTATCTGGACGTTTCCTTATGTTTCGTCCGTGTGCCTGGCGATCTCAACCCTACCTGGTGACGACCTCCGCACACACACACACACACACACACACACACACACACTCTCTCTCTCTCTCAACGCCACAGCAGTACAGCACTCCACAATGTTTTTCACCATACTCCCCTTACCGTGTGTCGGCGTAAAAGAGGCACAAAAGGAGAGAGAGAGAAAGACGAAGAAAAGCAGCGGCAGGAGGAGGAGGCGGCGGTGCGTGTCCCTGGTGGCCGCTGCGACAAAGAGGGGCCTCCCGCACAGATTAATTAAAGCCTTTCCATCACGGCGGGAGAAACAGGTGTGTGGATGGAGGGACAGCTGTGTATGTGGAGGGGGGGGGGGGGGGCAGGGGGAGGCTGGAGGAAGAGAAAGATGTGAAGGAGTGGGGGAAACATGACCACAAATGCATTCCCCGTGTTTGTGTTTGTCAGTTTGTCCGTATTTGTCTCTCTGGATATTCGAGTGTGTTTGTTCACCTGTCTCACGGCGTTTTTCCATATCTTTATCTCTGTGTGTTGGTATATTCGTGCGTCTGTCTCTTTGTTTGTCTGTTCGGTTGGTTGTCTGTCGGTCTGTCTGTCTCTCACATAAGGTCTGTAATGGTATGTTTTGTTGTGCGTTATGGATGTTGTTGTTGTTATCGTTCATTACTGTTTTAATCATATACTAATTAATACTCTTGTTAATACTCTTAATGTAATTGTTATTTACGTATATTTACGTATATAATATTACTGTTATTATCGTTATTTTCATAGTAGTTGTGATTTTAGTAATATTGTCATATTTGTTAAGATATTTGGGTAATATTGGAGATATATTCTATCCATCAACCCTTGCCATTGCTGCTCTACTAACTATTACTGTTGCACTATTAATGATGTTATTAGTATCCTCTTTGTCAGCATCACGTGTCATTTAGAAACAGGACTTCCTAGAATCATTACTCTAATGTGCTCTGAAAATAACTTATGATGTATTAACGACGATGTATTGTTCGAGAGTTTATTTATGGAACATCAATGTGAGTTTGACATCTGAAATGAGTAATGATAAATATATAAACAAATCGATATTCCTCGTTATTTAGCATGTATGTGATTGGAATTATATTTCAGGAACCTTTGATGGTAATTTTCATACATTTTAACATGTATCATCGAATTTTAACATGTATTATTGAATTAACTCTGCATTTACACTTTGCAGAGAGTCTCTCTCTCTCTCTCTCTCTCTCTCTCTCTCATTATTTTCTCGTTATTTTTTCCTATATTTGTATTGTGATCATATTTTTTTTATTCATGATGGATTTTGGTTTTAGTGGATATTATTTTGTTGAAATTTCAGTGTAAGAGAGTTTTTCACTTCAAGAAAGGTCTTACGAATACACAGTGTTTTGCATCTGGCGTGGTAATTGAAAGACATGTTTTTTTTTATCGCATTTAATTGAATCCGTTTAACTTTCTTATTTCATTTTTTCCACAGTTTCGTCTAAAATAATTGATTAGGCTCAGCACTCAGCATCCTCAGAGGGTAATAAAGTTATGATAATAAAACAAAATAAATAGACATATAAATGAGAGTTAGCAGCACAACACTCTTGGCCCGGAATCCAATATTTATGGAAATCCTGCTCCAGCTCTCATACATTTTAATCTGCGAAAATAAATCACTGGGACGAGAAAATAAGCGAGTGTGTTGCCGTCGCGAGCCTCGGCGAGGTCATGGGCGTTGATCCGTCCCCGAACAACTTCGTCAAAATAATGAAGCCGTGAAAATGTTGTCTCACTCTCCGTCTCGAAGCCTCATTACCCGCCAACTGCTTTCCGATACCCTTTTACCCCAAATATGAGGGTCGATGATGGAATATTCAACACACACACACACACACACACAGGTTAACTAAATTGTGTAGGTAGGCGTAGTATATTCAGAGCAAAAAGGCCACAGCGCTCAGCATACCATTATAGCGTATAGAACTATCCCACTACCTGTTGTAAATTTGTATGTACATGTCCTTGGAATTGGAAAGAAAGGAGAAAGGGAACAAGCTCATATTTTTTCTCTGGCATTTTCTTGTATAGAGTAGTATAGTTGATATAGTTTTATGTATTCTTGTTCCTACCTATGATAATGTAAAGATAGATCATGGAAAGGTAGTTGGTGGCACATTTGGGAGAGAGAGAGAGAGAGAGAGAGAGAGAGAGAGAGAGAGAGAGAGAGAGAGAGAGAGAGAGAGAGAGAGAGAGAGAGAGAGAGAGAGAGAGAGAGAGATGAAAACATGGGAGCGACAAGGCATATAGGCATACAGCCAGAAATCTGACATAAAGAAAGACAAAAAGGAAGGTAGGCAGGCGAAACGGCAGACAGGCAAACAAGCAGAAAGCAGGGAGGTAGGCAGCAGACAAAGACAGGCAAACAGATAGACAAGCAGGTAGGCAATAGACATCTTTAAGACAAACAAGTAGTCAAACAGGTAGGCCCCAGACAGATAGGCAAGTAAACTGACAAGCAGACTAGCTCGCACCATATAAGCAGGTAGGCAAAAAAGCAGGCAGATGTTAATATACGGGTGTTGAGGGGAACTTTTTACTGGTGAGGAAAACCACTGCCTACTTTAGTGGGTGAGGGGGTGGGTGTTATGTCGAGTGTGTGTGTGTGTGTGTGTGTGTGTGTGTGTGTGTGTGTGTGTGTGTGTGTATGTGTGTATGTGTGTGTGTATTGATTTTGGTTTATGTATGTTGTTGCGCATTCCGACGATCTTTTTTTTTCAAACATAGACTCTCTCTCTCTCTCTCTCACACACACACACACACACACACACACACACACACACACACACACACACAAAGACAGACACACACACACACACACACACACACACACACACACACTATTTACAAGTACAATGAAATGCCTCAAAATTAAGAAAGTTTCCACCAATTTTACTCGCGTTTCCATCACCTCCCAATGGCTGCTGCAGGAAACACGCAACTGAACTTTATCTCCAATTTGATGATTGACGACTTAATCTAAGAAGTGAGGGAGATCGAGTCTGCAAGGGTAAAGGAAGATGAAGAAGAAGCTCTGTTCGGGATAGCGGGCCACAGCCATTATGTCCCCAACTTCCTCGATGGTCGGCACAGAGAATTGGATTATGGATATTCACAAACTTTTCGTCGCAAGGCCTTAGGAAGACTCTCAAGTCCCACACACACCTCATGCATTGGAACGGAAAGGAGAGGAGGGAAAGGGGTTTTTAATAAAGGTGATGGAGTCCGTATGGAAGATATTAGAAAGGGAAGAAGGAAATAGTATGAGTGGTCAGGAAGGAAAATGGTTTCGTGAGCTATTTGAGGGAAATGCAACAGAATGAAGATGGGATTATAGCAGAACCTGTGTAAATATTTTACATATTTTGAACTGGAGAGAGAGAGAGAGAGAGAGAGAGAGAGAGAGAGAGAGAGAGAGAGAGAGAGAGAGAGAGAGAGAGAGAGAGAGAGAGAGAGAGAGAGAGAGAGAGAGAGAGAGAGAGAGAGAGAGAGAGAGAGAGAGAGAGAGAGAGAGAGAGAGAGAGAGAGAGAGAGAGAGAGAGAGAGAGAGAGAGAGAGAGAGAGAGAGAGAGAGAGAGAGAGAGAGATCAGCTTAGGGAGAGGAGGAAGAGCGGGTGTTAGATGAAGACCAGCGAAACACTCCAAAAGTCTGTGTAAACAAACATCTCTTTAATTGAGTCTAAACAGTTTACCTTCATTTACATAATTACAGGCTGACCTAAGGCTGAACAAACATGAAAAAAGACTCGCTGATTCCGCTCCTTAACGACTGAAGGTCAAAGAAGATTCTCCAAAATGTAAAGTTTACCGATTTTAATATTTGAAAGTAATCTTATGATCATCTCATTTCCTTTTTTTTCTCTTTTCTTCTCGCGTTCTGGAAAGGGGATAGTTATTGGAAAGAAATGAGAAACAGTGGAAGGCTACTTTAGTGGCCCAATAATTCGTGGCACATGGATGCGAAAGGGACTGAAGAGATTAGAGTTTACTAATCATGTTCGTCTGTGTTTATTGCATATTGCTATTGTTCTTGTGTTTGTGCAGGAGTACGATGCATTGTTTTTGTTCGTATGCAGAATATTATCCTGTTTGTGCGTACATCATAACATATGCGTGTGGTTGTATCAAATTGCGTGCCTCCCGTTCAAGCACTGACTATGTGCCTGTGTGTGTGTGTGTGTGTGTGTGTGTGTGTGTGTGTTTTACCATCTTATTTGCAAGTATGGTTCATATGTGTACCTTTTTATCTCCGTGTTGGTATCAGTATTTTTTTATATCTATTTTGGATCTGCATGTCTCATTTTGTTTTCGTGTATATCATATTGTTGATGTTTGTATGTATATCATCTCGTCTATTTAACCTTAAGGATGATGATACAGAACAAAGTGTTGCAATACACTTGGGAAAGTGAGAAACTAAAGGGAGATACTTCTTGCGAGTCGTATAATATGGATTCGTTGGAGCAGCATCTTTTTCGTTTCCTGGGTGCTAGTGTAATCACAGGTGAAGAGAAATTTTCCTTAAGAGTTTTGTTGGTTGCACCCTCCCGTGCCATCATTTCATTATGAAGGTAAAGGATGCCATACGTTTATGAATATATGTCTAAAGTAAATCCAGCAAAAGTTTAAGCTGAAGACTTGTTCATACCTTACCTGTACAAGACACTAGTGACGTTAACATAGTGTTAACGTACAACTTTAATATGGCGTCCCCACCTTTTCTTAAGTAGACATTTATTTTAGAATGTAGAGCAAGCCACTACGAGGCGGTTGCCTTTCAACCTTTAGGTCAGAGCAAGTTTTGTTATTCCATCAGTGTTCTATAACTCATTCGACGAGTTCGACTGATAACAGAGAATTATTGATACTCACCGTGGATCTATACACTCCCCTCCTTTTCGTACAGTTAGAAATCCATAACAGTAAATGCCAAATAGAGATCGTATTATAAATGCTAGAGCATATTAATATTTCATTTTAGTTCGATGAAAATATTGCATTTTTGATAATCATAAAATATTTATCTTAGTGTAATTATTCTTTGCACGTAGTGTTGTTCTTACGAATAAAAAAAAAAGAAATAACGCATTTTTTTCCTTTTTTATATTTACCTCTATGGGTAGTAGTGATAATCCCCTCCCCACAATATATATATATATATATATATATATATATATATATATATATATATATATATATATATATATATATATATATATATATATATATATATATATATATATATATATATATATATATATATATATATATATATATATATATATATATATATATATATATATATATAATACCTGTTAAGAACACAGTAGCTCCACTGATGTGGAGTTGTCTCCAATGGTGGGTTTGTTGAGGTGTGTGTGTAGCGTCTCCATGATGGCTAAGCTCTGGACCGAGCTCTGTCCAGGACAGTGAAGGAGTTCCTGTTGAGTGGGTGGTCGTGTGGTGGTGGTGGTGGTGAAGGATTTACTCCCCAAAAAGGGGGAACGGGCCTTTGTCGGTGCGACGGCCCGTCGCAGGGGGGAACCCGCCGCTGGCGTGCGGCGGGTGTGGGGAAGCCTCCGCCGCCGCCACAGCCACGAGTAAGAGCCGGCGAGCAGCGACGGAGGCACGGGCTCTCTGGGCAGGCGCCCAGCAGACACCCGTAGCTGACACGTGCGAGCAGCCGACCGGTCAACTTGACCACGGAGGGGTGGCCCTAAGTGTGGGAGATAGGACAGAACCCTGTGGGACACCACTGTTAATAGATTTAGGGGAAGAACAGTGACCGTCTACCACGGCAGAAATAAAGCGGTCAAAAAGGAAACTGGAGATAAAGGTACAGAGGGAAGGATAGAAACCGTAGGAGGGTAGTTTGGAAAGCAAAGATTTGTGCCAGACCCTATCAAAAACTTTTGATATGTCCAGCGCAATAGCAAAAGTTCCACCGAAACGGCTAAGAGAGGATGACCAAGAGTCAGTTAAGAAGGCTAGGAGATCACCAGTAGAACGCCCCTTGCGGAACCCATACTGGCGATCAGATAGAAGGTCAGAAGTGGAAAGGTGCTTTTGAATCTTCCGGTTAAGGATTGATTCAAAAGCTTTAGATAGACAAGAAAGTAAAGCAATAGGACGGTAGTTTGAGGGATTGGAGCGGTCACCCTTCTTAGGTACAGGCTGTATGAAGGCATACTTCCAGCAAGAAGGAAAGGTAGATGTTGACAGGCATAGGCGAAAGAGTTTGACCAGGCAGGGTGACAGCACGGAGGCACAGTTTTTAAGGACAATAGGAGGCACTCCATCAGGTCCATAAGCCTTCTGAGGATTGAGGCCAGAGAAGGCATAGAAAACATCATTTTGAAGAATCTTTATAACAGGCATAAAGGAGTCAGAGGGGGGATGAGTAGGAGGAATATGCCCAGAATCGTCCAGAGTGGAGTTTTTAGAAAAAGTTTGAGAGAAGAGTTCAGCCTTAGAGAGATAGATGAGACGGCAGTGTTGCCGTCAGGACTGAGGAGTGGAGGGAAAGATGAAGAAGTGAAGTTGGAGGAGATGTTTTTGGCTAGATGCCAGAAGTCACGGGAAGAGTTAGAGAAAGCAAGGTTTTGGGATTTTCTATTAATGAAAGAATTTTTGGTTAGTCGGAGAATAGATTTGGCAAGATTTCGGGCAGAAATGTAAAGTTCATAATTAGCATTAGTTTGAAGGCTCTGGTACCTTTTGTGAGCTACCTCTCTATCATTGACAGCACGAGAACAAGCGTGATTAAACCAAGGCTTTTTAGCGTGAGGAGTAGAGAAAGAACGAGGAATGTATGCCTCCATTCCAGAGACAATCACCTCTGTGATGCCCTGAGCACACACAGAGGGGTCTCTCTCCTGGATGCAAAAATCATTCCACGGGAAATCGGAAAAGTACATCCTCAGGTCGTCCCACCGAGCTGAAACAAAATGCCAGAAGCATCGCCTCTTCGGTGGGTCCAGAGGGTGTACAGGAGCGATAGGACAGGATGCAGAAATAAGATTGTGATCGGAGGAGCCCAACGGAGAGAACAGTTTGACAGAATAAGCAGAAGGGTTTGAGGTAAGGAAGAGGTCTAGAATGTTGGGCCGGTCTCCAAGACGGTCGGGAATACGTGTAGGGTGCTGGACTAACTGCGCTAGGTCGTTGAGGATAGCAAAGTTGTAGACTTGTTCACCAGGATGGTCAGTGAAAGAGGATGAAAGCCAAAGCTG
>NW_026112198.1:22500-30000 GCF_024679095.1 Eriocheir sinensis | reverse complement strand
GGAATAACTGTTATGGCTGCACGGCACTCGCTGATGAGGACCCGTGAGAGAGAGAGAGAGAGAGAGAGAGAGAGAGAGAGAGAGAGAGAGAGAGAGAGAGAGAGAGAGAGAGAGAGAGAGAGAGAGAGAGAGAGAGAGAGAGAGAGAGAGAGAGAGAGAGAGAGCGTGTGGCATAGTTCAATATTAGAAAAGTCCTTCGCTCCCTCGCTCTTTGCTCTCGTCCGTCTGATAAAAGTTGGCAAAAAAGTTTCGCTCTTTTATCCTGTTCACTTTCATTCGTCGACCTTTAATGTTCCGCGGATTCTTCAATGTTATTATTATTATTACAATTATTTATTACCATTGTTATTATTATCATCATTATTATTTATTGACAAGTTATGTGGTGGTCGGCGCAGTCCTTATTTTTGTCGTCAGCAGTGGCAGATAAGTAGTAGTAGTAGTAGTAGTAGTAGTAGTAGTAGTAGTAGTAGCAATGGTAGAAACAGCGGTGGAATCATAACAGAACAAATCGCACACGCACCAAAAAAGACAAAACACCGACCCAGACGTTGCGAATCGATGTCCCGTGCTAACAAGGCCCTTCAGATGATGTTTGTCCGGGCCTTAGTGCCGCGGCTGCTTTTATCACCATCGCCGCGGGACCCCCGACTCTAGCCTTGACCTCGCCTCGCCTGGCCTCACTACGCTCGCTTCAGCCTCTCTTTTTTGTGTGTGTGTTTGTGTCAAAGCAGCACTCCGGCTCACTCAACTTCCACGAACTTGCTGCGTTTGTCTGTCGGCCAGCAGTTATTTTATTCATCCAGCAGATACCTGTGATTTGATCTTCCAGTGGAGAGTATTACCTTTTTTTTACGATTAGCAAATTATGATACCGGTTCCGGAATATATGGTGCTCTGAAAATAGTATAAGCAGAGTTAACTGGAGTTTGATAAGCACGTGAAACTGTAATTATGTTCGGCTTGTTAGTTGGAATCAGTATATTCTAATCAAGCACCCATATTTAGGTAATGGCGTGTATCGAAAGCATTTATTACCAAAATTCTGATTAGCTTGTTATCGGGGCTGATATGCTGTGTAATAATGAAGGTATTTCGCTGCGGGCTGCATACTATAAAACGCTAGTTGCCAACTCTTCAGATTTAAAGACTTACCAGTTACCTGCACAGCCCAAGGCTTCACACGTACCTACATAACCAAAGGCAAGCTAAAGTCGGAGGATAAGATAATGTTACGCGCTAAAGAATGCTGAAGTGCAAAACGAAGTCAAGGCTGTCAAAATGTAAAATGCGTGAGGCTTAATTATGAGATTCTTCACCATGAACTTTTGGGAGAGAAATGGAGTCGGAATAGAGGGACTATTGCACAACGTTAGGAGTTGCAAAACTGCATCAATTTTTTTTTTTTTTGTGTGTGTGTGTATATGTGTGTGTGTCCTTGTCTGCAGATTTGTAGAGTAGTAGTTAGCACGCCTAGGTGTGAATCCACGGACCTGGGTTTGAATCTTGGCCTGGACAGTCTTCATGTAGCCCACCAAGCTGTTCATCATCCCTTTCTGGCTGGTCGATAAATGGGTACCATCGGAAGTTAAAGGTGGTAATGCGAACGTTACACTTGACTTGTGTCCTAAGATATTTGGTTGTCACTAATGGGGATAGCTGAGTGATCAGCGTGCATGGAAAAGCCGGGTTCAAAAGTCGCCGCGTCGCTACAAGCGGACAATTTTCAGTCATCGCCTAGTGGCTGATGACAACCCTCATGCACTCCTAATGACCATCTACCCAAACTCTTTCAAGAGGATCAATTAGAGCTCCGAGGGATAGAATGAACCAAGCAAGAATGTCACCACTACGTATGAGAGAGAGAGAGAGAGAGAGAGAGAGAGAGAGAGAGAGAGAGAGAGAGAGAGAGAGAGAGAGAGAGAGAGAGAGAGAGAGAGAGAGAGAGAGAGAGAGATTATTGGGCAATACAACATGACATTGCAGATGTCATAACCATCGGACGTTAAAGTCTCTAACACTGAAGTTGCGAAATAAAGCTTCAAAGCATC
Source organism: Eriocheir sinensis (assembly GCF_024679095.1). Taxonomy (NCBI): domain Eukaryota; kingdom Metazoa; phylum Arthropoda; class Malacostraca; order Decapoda; family Varunidae; genus Eriocheir; species Eriocheir sinensis. The sequence goes on along the minus strand of NW_026112198.1, from coordinate 27,949 downwards.
ACCGTACAGGCGAGCGAATCACGCCTTGGTGACAGCCCTTCGTGCCAAGGTTTGCCGCGGCAGCATGGAAACAGGGTTTGACAAGACTAGTTTTGTCATTAATAAAGTCATATTATGGTTATATAGCGCTATTTACACCAACAAGATGAACATGACAAACGAAACCTCGACCGTTTCACGACGTGTGTTCATGCGTGTGTTGACTCGCGAGTGAGCGTTCAGTCAGAGCCGTCTTAACCCCCCCCCACACACACACACACTTCGTGCTGGTTTTCTGCTTGTAGTGTCCTAGTGCACGTAATAACATCCGTCATAGTTATTTCTTTTCGGTGTGTGTATTCGTGTATCATTTGAGTTTCTGTCCAGGGTACGTAATAAATGGTCTTGTGTGAGTTGCCATTCCTGTAACTGTTCCCAGTGGCGGCGGAGGGCCATTTGTGTGAGTCTGACTATAGTCGGTTCACCCGAGTCTGAAGTGTGCATTATCGCTCAACGGAAACCTGTAGCCACACGGCGTGTCCGATTTCGTGGATATTGTATGCTAGCATATGCATAGTAAACAGTCGTCACTGTCAATAATGTGCAGGCAGCAATAACAAATATCGTCATATAGTCGATTATGAGTTAAAAAAAAAAAACATTAGAAATGTCGCAAATAGCTGTTTTGTTAATATAAAGTCTGCTAATTTTCTCGGTGGTGGACAGCTTCAGGGCTGTTTAATGATCATAATCAGCTATCTTGTAAATTAACAAAACAACTATTTTCAACATTACTGATATTTTTGAACTCATAATCGACTATAATAATTGACGGTATTTGTTATTGCTGCCTGCATATTATTGACACTGACGACTGGTTACTATAGTATTTCCATTTGAAACTGGCCGGTTGGATGTAGGACTATGCGGGTCAGCCCCGCCCCACATATCTGCCATACACTCTCAAGACTCCTCGCTTCCTCTCATATGTGAGATATTTACTACCTTTAAATGAATTTCATTAAATAACTGGATAATCTAATAAGGTCATATAGTGTTAAGATTGTTTTTTTTTAGGATAATAACAAAGATTTTGCATAAATACCACGACACTTGACAACATTGTGTTCCAACTCTGTCAAATGTCGTGGTATTTATACAAAATCTTTGTTATTATCCTAAAAACTAAACAATATTAACACTATATGACATTAGATTATCCAATTATTTAATTAAATTCACTTAAAGGTAGTAAATAGCTGACATATGAGAGGGGCTGACCCGCATAGCCCTACATCCCACCGGCCAGTTTTAAATGGAAATACTATATGCGTAGGCTAGCATACAGTATTCACGAAATCGTGCCGTTGCGCGATAATGCACATTTCAGACTTGGGTGAACCGGCTATACGTAGTACTTACCAAAATTGCCTAATTACCATCGTCTTCGAGGTTGTCATCAGCCAATCCTTTGCATGTCCTCTCCCACCTCTGTCTGTATGTACCGCTGAAATTTACGTATACTTTGCTCGTATACAGCCTTTCTCTCTCTCTCTCTCTCTCTCTCTCTCTCTCTCTTCCCATATCCTTCCTTCCAACACGTATGCATCTCCATTTCATTCTCCTTAGTCGCCATCGTCTTCCCATTTTCTCTCTCCAGCCTCCCTCACAACCCCTATTGCCGCTCCGTCCACCCCTCCCCTATACACACACCTGCTGTCTTCCACCCCTCACCCCTCCCATCCTCACGCTCATGATAACCAGCTGTTCAGACGAGCTGGAGAAGCCTAAGATGGTGGCGACAGTTTGTATATTTATCATTTTTTGCATGGAGATTTTCAAGGCTGTGTGATTTCCTACAACATCTATTTTGACGTATTTTTAAAAGTATTTGTCTTCCTTGGCACAATTTGTTCCCCTGCCGATCACATCCAATTTCTTTCGTGTTCTGTTGAGTTGGTACCTCCGAAAAATGGGGGGGAGGGGGTGCTGCGACGGGGTATTGGAGGGGAGGAAGAGAGGGAGGGAGGGAGGACGAGGAGGTTGGCGGGAAGGTGGGTGGGAAAAAGAGCAATTCGTCTCCATCATATTTCATTTCATTCCGTTTCGGTGGCATGAAATTTTGATAAACTGCCAAATGTCTGTCACGCTTACGAGCTGTTTCGTGACGGAAAGTGTTAATGTCACGCTTCGCAGACTTTTTGCATTACGGACAAGTGGACAAGTTGGTGTGGCTGGTGATTGGTTGTTTGGTGGGACGTTGGCAGGACTGAGGGGAAGGAGGGTGAGCGAGGGAAGTAATTATGATGGGAGGGAGAGAGATAGGGGATGAGGGAAAAGGATATTGGATGGGGAAAGAGGGAAGGAAGGTAAAATGGGTAGTTTGTGGGAGGGGATAGGGAACAGGTATGGTTGGATAGTATGGGGAGGGGTATAGGTAGAGACAGGGAGGTAACGAGTGGGAGGGGAAGATGTAAGAGGCGAAGTGTAGATGAGGGTGAGGGGGGCAGGGAGGGGTGGATGGATAGGAGGGAGGAGGAGAGGAACATGCACAGGTGGAGGACAGGGTGGGGGGTGGGGGGGATAGCTTTGCATGTGTTTGGCAGACGTTACTGGCCTCTCGCGGTTGTCAGTCCGGCGTCCAGTGTCTCTTAACGTTCGGAAATAGTGCTTCTGCGCCTCTCCTCGTGTGTACGTTGTATTGGCACCCACCTCCCGGCCCTCACGCCCACCCTTCACACCGTGGTAAGTACAGTGTTTCTCTGATTTCTGATTCTTTGACTGATTTCTTTGAACTGACGTAGTGTAGCTCAGTAGCACATCTAAGTCTTTCCCTAATTGAACCTACACTTTGGATAACATTTTCGAGTATCAGTTTTGTTTAATTTTTCAGTTTTAAAATTGTCTGCTGCTCAAGAAGATAGGCATTTACTATTTTGAATGTGTGTGTGTGTGTGTGTGTGTGTGTGTGTGTGTGTGTGTGACCTCGAATACTTTAAACGAGAAAGAGGGCACGAATCCTCTCCTGTGAAGTATATAATCTATCTATCCGCAAGATTCAAGGTGTTAACAGGAACAAAAGTCAATAAGTCACCTGACCAACCTGTTGCCACTGGCTGTTCCTCCGGTTTCCCTTGGTTTACATAGATTTACATAGATATGATATACACACTCCCTACAGCCCAGATTAGGTCGTCTGCTCTCAAACTACATCAAATGTCGCACATCATAATGGAGCTTCTAAGTTCAAGTGTTACATTTCGGTTATAGTGGGCATAAAAAAAATATGAATCTCTGGATTAAAATGGTTATTTGTTATGGAAGTCTAATGTATAGATTTAATTGGAAATAAACAGGAGCTTATTTAATTATATGCAGACTTGAATGAGCCTCGGTGGTGCAGGGCTTGACACAACGCTCAGCTACAAATCCGTGGGCCCGGGTTCGAATCCCGGTCTGGGCAGTTGGCGTGCAGGTAACCCAGCTGTCCATTCTCCTTTTCGGCATGGTCGATAAATGTGTACCTGGGGAGACCTGGGAAATATAAACTGTGGTAACCCGAATGTCACACCTGAGCTGTCGTGGGTGTCTTGCCCACCATACGGGTCAATGCGACAAAGATGTGCACCAAGGCAACGCGCAGCTATTGCGTATGGCCACAACATTGCCTTTACCATTTGTTTTGCTTAAATTATTTATGAAATGTAATTAGTAAATAGGAATTGCGCACTACTATATACTAATACTACTAATACTATTTCTTCTTCTTTTTATTCTTCTTCTATTACTATTACACATCATCATCTTTCCTCTCTCATTCTTCTATTCCTCTTCCTCCACGTTCCCGTCAATTTCCCTCCCCTCCCTCCTCCCCCCCCCACCCACCCACCCACACACCGCCGCCACCGTCACCACGACGAAAAATACCACACCCATAAGAGGCCACGTTCCTGATAGCTTCGCCGCACCCCGTAATCGATACAACATTCTGCCTGTCACTTGATACACGTTTTATTTGCTCGAGAATAAGAGTGTGCGGCCGTCAGCGTCACTTTTAAGGGCGGGACTCTTTTATCTGTGTGACCTGTTCTTTGTTCCTTTTCTCTCATCCGCCGCTGCCTCGAACTGGGTGCGAGAGAAGGAAGATGGGGGGAGAAGGGAGGAAGGAGGGAGGGACGCAGGTGGCGGGTGCGTAATCCGAAAGGAGACAGATGGTTGGTGGGGTCTTTGGGCTCTTGTCCTTTGGTGTCTTTGGTGCTTTTGTGGTGTGTTGGGCTGGGTTTACTGGGTCTCTCTCTCTCTCTCTCTCTCTCTCACTGACACACACACACACACACACACACACACACACACACACACACACCTCACCTTTCCATCACCTTCCTTCGTAACCTTCTCCTTCTTCGCTGTGTATTAGCTCGATAACTTCCGCCCCATTCTCTAGGCCTTGACCATTATTTTTTAATCAACCTTAATCATCTTTTTCCCCCCGCCCCATTTTTTTACGTCCTCCTTCCCTTTCACTTCCTTTCCTTTTTTTTATTGACTACCTCCTGCTCTTCCCGAAACCCCTCCTCCTCTTCCACTTTCCTCTTTCCTTGTGTCATTCTTTCGTCTCTCATCTGTTTAGTCAGTCAACGGAACACCTCATCCTTTTCCTTCACTTCCCCCAGACACCCCTCTCTGCACCCCTTCCCCCACTCACTCATCTTTGTTATAAACTGTTTCCTATTCTCCCTCTTTCCTCTTTCCTTCTCTCGTGTTTTCGTCTGGAATCCATTCATTCCGCCAACCAGCCTCGGAGACCGCCAAGCTCCGCCGAAATAACAAGACTTGCGGCATCGCTATATCGAGCAAAACTATCCAACTTTAGACGGCGACTTAACATCAGTCACTTCTTTGGCGGATACGTGTCTTGTGACGAGAGAGAGAGAGAGAGAGAGAGAGAGAGAGAGAGAGAGAGAGAGAGAGAGAGAGAGAGAGAGAGAGAGAGAGAGAGAGAGAGAGAGAGAGAGAGAGAGAGAGAGAGAGAGAGAGAGAGAGAGAGAGAGAGAGAGAGAGAGAGAGAGATGAACTAGATATTTGGTAAGGGAAGAGGAAGAAGAGTAGAAGAAAAGGGGAGTCGGGAAGAAAAGAAATACGAGACGGAAACGGAGAAAATGAAGTAGGAGTAGGACCCCCCTCAAAAAAAAAGAGGAATGTGTAAAAAAAATGAAAGAGGCTCCTGCTGCTTCTGGAAAAAAAAAGAGGAGAGAAAATAGAAAACGTGAAAGTAATGAAAACTGCAGTAAGGAGCGTAGCGGATATTTGAAACGCGTTGTGAAGATGGAACTGACGCTAAGGAGAAAGCAGCAGCAGGTAGACGGAGCGGGAACGAGTCAGGACGTGTTTGGAAGGAGGCGACGAGGGGTGTGAAAAGAAGAAAGAAGGGGAAGATAGATTGCAAAGGGAGAGAGTGAATGCGTAGAAG
>NW_026112198.1:2500-17500 GCF_024679095.1 Eriocheir sinensis | reverse complement strand
GACATAAAAGGGCGCTGGGTATCTAATGGTGGCTGGATAAAGAGGGGCTAATGGTGGGGGCGGCAGATAAAAGGGATAATTGAGGTGAAGGCCGCCGCCACCGTCCAGCAGCAGCAGAAGGCGCCCGTGGCATCGATGGGAGGGCGATTAACCTTAATGAAGCAGTCTCGGCCGCCGGAAAAAAGGGCTGCTGCAGGAGAAAGTAGAAGAAAAATGAGACAAAATAATAACGATAAAAGAGTACACAGGAATAGTTGAGGCAGGAGGGAGAAAGGAAACAAGAAATAATGATACAATAGAACAACGATCAAGGAGAAGCTACACAAGAAAAGTAGAAGCAGGAAGGAAAGGAAAAACTGAGGAAAAATGATACAAAAGAATGGAGATCAGAGAGTACATAGGCAAAGAAGAAGCAGGAAGGAGAAGAGAAACCAAAAAATATACAAAAGAATAACGGTCGAGTACATAGGGAAAAAGTTGAGGCAGGAAGAATAAAATAAATAAAAAAGGGATATAAAAGATTAAGGCTCAGGAAGTACATAGGAAAGTAGAACAGCAGGAGGGAGAAGAGAGATAGGCAAGGGAGAATAACGATCGAAGAGTTCATAGGAAAAGCTGAAGCAGGAGGGAGAAGTGAAGTAGAAGAAAAATATAATGCCATAGAACAACGATAAGAAGTACACGGGAAAAGTAGAACTAGGAGGAAAAAGAGAAGATAGACGTGGGATAAGTAGGATCAACTTATTTGTCGCGAGCCGAGCACTTTGCCCACAGTGACACACGTAGACTAGTAGAAGAGAGAGAAGAAAAGATACGACTTTGGTGTATAAATGAGCAGGGTGAACATGAAGCACCTGAAAGAAAACGAAAGGAAACACCAAAAAGTAATGGACAGAGACGGAGATGTAGGAGCAGAACTATGAGGTAGAAAAGAAGAACGAGAGAGTAAGAATGAGATAAGCAGGATGTTGAAGAAAAAAATATCAGAAATACTTTAAGCAATACAAGAAAAGGGCAGGAAGTAGGGTAAGAGAAAATAAGTGGAGTAGTTGTAGGTTGAGAAGGTAGTATAAAAAATCATAAAAACGAAAAAAAGAATAGAGAAACGAAAGAGATTAACACAAGATAAATAGAAGGAAGAGGAAACAGTATAGAGGATCAGTAATAATAGGAGTAAAATATGTGAAGGAAAATGACTCCTGACTTAGCTTTGTTTTAGGGTTTAGCGTTCCCTTCGTGATTTTCCAGGTGCGTTATTCACAGCTCTAGCTCCCCTCACACCCCTCACCTAGACATCACCTCCATCCTCCCTTCATGTGTCCCCTCACCCTGCCACTGCTCTCACTCACGCTACTAGTTCTTCATCTCCCCTCCCTCCTCCTCTCACACCAGTTTCTCATTCCGCTTCCCCTCTGGCGTGTCGCCCCAGCCGGCCGTCAATTCAGCAAGTGCCGGCGTGAACACTCCCCAGGCGACACCCACTCTAACGCTCCCCGCGCCGCCTACAGAACCACTACCGCATCCACCACTACAACAACCGCCACCACCATAATCACCGTCACCACCATCAACTGCAGCAACAACAACAACATCACCATAGCCTTCACTACTATCGTAACCAACAACTGTTGCAACAACAACAACAACAACCACAAAAATAATTACAACAACACTAAGACGAACAACACCAGCAATGCCACTGCCACCATCACCACTACTACAACCAGCACCGCCACTACCTACTTCTACCACCGCCAAACCCTCCGCACACTCGCACACTGATGTGAACAACCTCTGATATTCAGACTAAAACACAATTTTAAAAATAAAAGTCTTAAATTACTGTCATATATATAGATATATATATATATATATATATATATATATATATATATATATATATATATATATATATATATATATATATATATATATACATATATATATATATATATATATATATATATATATATATATATATATATATATATATATATATATATATATTTTTTTGTGTGTGTGTGTGTGTGTGTGTGTATATATATATATATATATATATATATATATATATATATAGATATATATATATATATATATATATCTATATCTATATATTTTACATGGAACATTTTTGATAGCTTCAATTTCCCATTTCTTTTTAATGATTTTTTTTCGGTCTTAGTGTTTGGGAAAGCCGCCGGTGTTTTATGCTTTGTGGATAAGCCTTCCACTTTTTCGTGGAGTGATAGTCGTGCCTTGGCTCAGGAGCGTAAGAGGTTTATCCATTTTTCCATTCCTCTGTTTACCCTCCTTTTCTTCTGCACATGAGTTGTGTGTTTATTACTGTGTGTGTGTGTGTGTGTGTGTGTGTGTGTGTGTGTGTGTGTGTGTGTGTGTGTACACATTGTCCCTGGGAACACACGCGGGGGTTGCTGCCTGGCCACGTGGGAGTCTGCGGAATATTCATGTAAATGCACGCTGACGGGAGGGTGACAATCATTGTTTCGTTCCTTTAAACTTTCGGGACACACTCTGCTCAGTTTTGGAGGCGAGTACTTCGCTGCTACAACCACAGCTGCTCCTCCACGCTTGTTAGGGCAGCGTGGCCTGGGGAACAAACATCAGGAGGGGAAAAGAGATTGCGGCAAATATGAGAAATACGAGTATACCCAGAAACCTGTAGTGTATGCGGCAAGTTTAGCTGACTGCTTCAGTGATTAATTTTAAACCTTTTAACACTTGCTTCTTCATAATACTAATTACTTTGTTTTGAACAAGAAATATGCGTCATATATTCAGTGAACAACTGCAGTAAATAAGTACCGAGTAATGGGCTATATGGGCACGTGGCGCGTCACTGCGACACGCCGCATATCGCCACCACTTATCCCCTTTTTTTTTTCTACAACAAAGGAGACAGCTCAAGGGCACAAGAAAAAAGGAAAGAATAATAAAAAAAAGCCCGCTACTCGCTGCTCCTAAAAAAGAATAAAAAGAGGTGGCCTAAAAAGAGGTCAATTTCGGGAGGAGAGGTGTCCTGATACCCTTCTCTTGAAAGAGTTCAAGTCGTAGGCAGGAGGAATTACAGATGAAGGAAGATTGTTCCAGAGTTTACCAGCGTGAGGGATGAAAGAGTGAGGATGCTGGTTAACTCTTGCATAAGGGTTTTAGACAGTATAGGGATGAGCATGAGTAGAAAGTCGTGTGCAGCGGGGCCGCGGGAGGGGGGGAGGCATGCAGTTAGCAAGTTCAGAAGAGCAGTCAGCGTGGAAATGTCGATAGAAGACAGAAAGAGAGGCAACATTGCGACGGAATTTAAGAGGTAGAAGACTATCAGTATGAGGAGGAGAGCTGATGAGACGAAGAGCCTTAGACTCCACTCTGTCCAGAAGAGCTGTGTGAGTGGAGCCCCCCCACACGTGAGATGCATACTCCATACGAGGGCGGGCAAGGCCCCTGTATATGGATAGCAACTGCGCGGGGGAGAAGAACTGGCGGAGACGATACAGAACGCCCAACCTCGAGGAAGCTGATTAAGCGAGAGAGATGTGAAGTTTCCAGTTGAGATTTTGAGTTAAGGATAGACCGAGGATGTTTAGTGTTGAAGATGTTGATAGCTGAGTGTTGTTGAAGAATAGGGGATAGGTGTTTGGAAGATTGTGTCGAGTTGATAGGTAGAGAAATTGAGTTTTTGAGGCATTGAAGGACATAAGGTTCCTTCTGCCCCAATTGGAAATGATAGCAAGGTCTGAGGCTAAGCGTTCTGCAGCCTCCAGTCTGGAGTCGTGTACTTCCTGTTGTGATCGTCTTCTATTGTAAGAAGTTGAATAATTCAGGTGGAGTCGTCGGTGTATGAGTGGACAGGACAATTTGTTATGGAAAGATCATTCATGAATAACAGGAAGAGAGTGGGTGATAGGACAGAGCCCTGTGGAACACCACTATTGATAGGTTTAGGGGAAGAACAGTGACCGTCTACCACCGCAGAGATAGAACGGCCGGAAAGGAAACTGGAGATAAAGGAACAGAGAGAGGGATAGAATCCGAAAGAGGGGAGTTTAGAAAGCAAAGACTTGTGCCAGACTCTATCGAAGGCTTTCGATATGTCTAGCGCAACAAAGAAAGAGAGGATGACCAGGAGTCAGTTAAAAGAGCAAGAAGATCACCAGTAAAACGCCTCTTGCGGAATCCATACTGGCGATCAGATAGAAGGTTAGTGAGTGGAAAGATGCTTTTGAATCTTGCGGTTAAGGATTGATTCAAAAGCTTTAGATAGTCAGGAAAGTAAAGCTATAGGGCGGTATTTTGAGGGATTGGAACGGTCACCCCTCTTAGGCACAGGCTGTACAAAGGCATACTTCCAGCAAGAAGGAAAGGTAAATGTTGATAGGCAGAGACGAAAGAGTTTAACCAGGCAGGGTGTCAGCATGGAAGCACAGTTTTTAAGGACAATAGGAGGCACTCCATCAGGTTCATAAGCCTTCTGAGAGTTGAGGCCAGAGAGGGCATAGAAAACATCATTTGGAAAAATCTTAATAACAGGCATAAAGAAGTCAGGGGGGGGATGAGTAGGAGGAATATGCCCAGAATCGTCCAGGGTGGAGTTCTTACAGAAAGTTTGAGCGAAGAGTTCAGCCTTAGAGACAGATGAGACGGCAGTGCTGCCGTCAGGGTAAAGGAGAGGAGGGAAAGAGGAAGAAGTGAAATTGGAGGAGATATTTTTGGTTAGATGCCAGAAGTCACGGGAAGATTTAGAAGAAGCAAGGTGTTGACATTTTCTATTGATAAAAGAAGTTTTGGTAAGTCGGAGAATAGATCTGGCACGATTCCGGGCTGAAATGTAAAGGTCATAGTTAGTGGGAGTTCGAAGGCTCTGGAACTTTTTTGTGAGCTGCCTCTCTATCTTTAATAGCTCGAAAACAAGCATGATTAAACCAAGGCTTTTTAGCATGAGGAGTAGAGAAAAAACGTGGAGTGTATGCCTCCAGTCCAGAGACAATCACCTCTGAGATGCGCTGAGCACACACAGAGGGGTCTCTCTCCTGGAAGCAGTAATCATTCCACGGGAAATCGGAAAAGTACATCCTCAGGTCGTCCCACCGAGCTGAAGCAAAATGCCAGAAGCATCGCCTCTTCGGTGGGTCCAGAGGATGTACAGGAGCGAAAGGACAGGAAACAGAAATAAGTTTATGATCGGAGGAGCCCAGCGGAGAGAACAGTTTGACAGAGTAAGCAGAAGGATTAGAGGTAAGGAAGAGGTCTAGAATGTTGGGCCTGTCTCCAAGACGGTCGGGAAAACGTGTAGGTTGCTTAACCAACTACTCTAGGTCGTTGAGGAGAGCAAAGTTGTAGGCTTGTTCACCAGGTTGGTCAGTGAAAGAGGATGAAAGCGAAAGCTGGTGGTGAACACTGAAATCGCCCAAGATGGAGATTTCAGCAAAGGGAGAGTGAGTCAAGATGTGCTCCATTTTAGAATTCAAATAGTCAAAGAATTTTACATAGTTAGTAGAATTAGGTGAGAGATAAACAGCACAGATGTATTTAGTAATAGAATGACAATGAAGTCTTAGCCAGATGGTGGAAAATTCAGAAGAGTCAAGGTCGTGGGCACGAAAGCAAGTGAGGTCGTTGCGTACGTAGGCGCAACATCCAGCTTTGGATTGAAATTTAGGATAGAGATAGTAGGAGGGAACAGAGTAGAGGTTGCTGTCAGTAGCCTCAGAAACCTGTGTTTCGGTGAGGAAGAGAAGATGAGGTTTAGAGGAGGAGAGATGGTGTTCCACAGAATGAAAATTAGAACGAAGACCACGAATGTTGCAGAAATTGATTAGGAGGAGGTTCGAGGAGTTATCATGACACCTCTCATGTCGGCAGCCAGAAGGGGAGTCCTCCCTGGGGGAATTTATGGATCATCCCCCCCCCCAGGCGGGAACTCCGAGGCAGTGTTATTTTTCGCTATTTTGAATTTTGAATTTTGGGAAAAGGTGTGTGTGTTGTGTGAATGTTGTGTGGTGTAGGAAGAGAGAGGATCTGTCTTTAGAGAGCATGCTGAACTGCTGTGCACTACACCGTACATTTCTCGGAGTTTATCATAATCGTACAAAATTTTGATTTGGCAAAATGTCCAAGCTTGATACATAGTGCGGCACAAGAGGTACAGGAAGGCTTTGACAGCAAGGACAACATAATAGCGTTACACTGCGTCTTATCACGAACACTTATCTTTCTCTTCACCATCCTTTTCTAAATAATCTCGAGCAGACATTACACATGATCCTGTGATAAAACCATGATAGATAAGCTCTTACCTCTCGAGTACCGTCAGTTGTGGTTGATTAGGGTCCATTACCGTGTACATGAGAACAGATAAGGATTAAACGAAAAATAACAGAAATAGAAGAGCCTTGCGTAAGACTGAGAATATTAAACTAAGACATAGCGTGTGTTTAGCTGGTATGTTATAGTGTGTGTTCGAGTGTGTGTGTGTATGTGTGTGTGTGTGTGTGTGTGTGTGTGTGTGTGTGTGCGCTCGCAAAGGCTGGATTTAAAAAAACGTTCATTTTTATATACTGCGGTATTAAGGGAAAACATATCGTAGGTACTTTTGGCTGTTGGCTCTACAAGAATGAATTTTATTTATATGCGTTGTTTTGTTAGGAGTGTAGCGAGACAGAATATTCTATTGTGTGTGTAAGACAGAGGCTGTTCTTTTATACCTAGAAAAACATTGGCGATTAAGGAAAGGCAAGCGACATACCGCCTTATGTAGCCCCTCTTCCAGGTCGGTGTTCTTTTATCCTGCGTGTTAGAGGATCAAAAATTATCCCACCGTAAAAATTCGTCGGAGCATTATAACGGGAGAAGGAGCGAGTGTGGGCAAGAATAGTGGGGCAAGAAATTAAGTGAGAAATATAAAACACATAGGGATTTTTTTTCTCTCCTTTTACCCATTTTCCCACCTCGCTCGACCTCCCTCTTTGGAATGTTAGGCATCGTGTCCGCTCTTAATGAACCGGTAAATTTATTAATATACCGCGTCTTTCCTGAATGCGACACTGGTGGAGGAAGCTGAGTGGCTGGCGTGGGCAGGTGTTATGCTAATAGTGGCTCAGGTGTTCGGTTTGTTGTGTGAGGGTCTGGAGGGGCGAGCACAGCCTGCCTCGTGCCTGCTGCCTGCTTACCCCCCGCTGACTCGTCCTACTTGAATACCGCCGTCGCTGTTATCGTATTATATTGTTGCGTGCCGTTGTCTCGTGGGTGTTTGGGTGTAATTAGCTGCACGTGGATATTTCCCTCCCACTGCACGAGTTAAATATATTGGCTGTGACGTCAGCATTGCATGAAATTGAAAGTTTAATTTACTGCGTTATTAGTGGGGAAAATTCCGAAATATTTCTAATCTGGTTTGAAAACTATTGAATATATAATATACCTCATCGGAAACGCAGGAAGCAATGAAATAAATTAATTAAAATGTTTGTCTTCCTAGTTCACCTAATTGCGCCATAATGGAAGGGAGAGATCAGTCACTCAGTACACAAGATTACGTGTGAGAATAAGTATAATCCTTTAACGTTGTTGACCGTCCGTCGCTGCTGGTCCACGAAGATCAGCTTGCAGGCCGAACTCCCACCCTGGCCATGACTTAGGTGATCCCTGAGTCCGTGACGCTGCCAGGCTGCGCCGCCCCTCGCTCATCCTATTATCATGGTAAACACGGCCACGACAGCCTCGTCTCGCGCACCCTCTCCCAAGATTGTTAAACTAACCGTGATCGTTCCTACTGGACACGAGACCCACTTGGCAGGCAGGGGCGTGCTGCGGGACAACTTTGGGGAAGCGAGGAATCTGGTGTTTCAAGATTAAGCACAAATACTTGTAAACATTTAGAACGAAACGAGACCTGAGATTGAAGGATTGAAGGCAATTGTAGGAGATTCGAAGCTGAAATATACAGATAGAAAATTATACCCCCATCATATTTTATATAAAATAAGAGGGCACATTCTCTCTCTCTCTCTCTCTCTCTCTTGAAAATCTGAATTTACACATACACATAAAACAATGCTATGAAACAATGAATATTGGGAGCAGAATAAGGAAGCCCAATAAACGCCTGCGTGTCTGTGTGTGTGTGTGTGTGTGAGAGAGAGAGAGAGAGAGAGAGAGAGAGAGAGAGAGAGAGAGAGAGAGAGAGAGAGAGAGAGAGAGAGAGAGAGAGAGAGAGAGAGAGAGAGAGAGAGAGAGAGAGAGAGAGAGAGAGAGAGAGAGAGAGAGAGAGAGATTTACTTTACGGTATCTGTAATTTTTTGTCTCCACACACAAAACACACACACACACACACACACACACACAAAAAAACACACACACACACACACACACACACACACACACACACACACACACACACACACACACACACACACACACACACACACACACACACACACACACACACACACACACACACACACACACACACACACACACACACACACACACACACACACACACACACACACATACATATACACACACACACAAGCGTTTATTATGCTTCCTTATTCTCCTCCCAATGTCCATTGTTTCGTCGCATTGTTTTTTGAGTAAAATTATAATTTTAAAATTTATTTCCTCATATCTTCCCTGTCCTTTGAAGTTTTCCTTTCCTCCTCCTAACTAATTCCCTTTCTTTTTTAGTCCTCCCTCTGCTTTTCCTATTTTCCTACAAAACCTGAATCATGAAAGTGTTCATTGTCCATAACAGAGCAGATAAAAGGCATTTAAAATACGTCATCATCGAATGCATCGCCCCCTCTTTTGTTTGAAAGTTTCTTTTTTAATTATTTTTTGACCAACATAATGTTTAGCTAACTCTTTGATGCCTTTATAAATTCGTATATTTTTAACATTTAATATTTAATTTTCTTCTCTGAGTCATCCACGCGGTGGAAAAAACAGTATGGCGGCGACACTCGGCAACAGCCGTCACCATCGCTCATGTTATTGGCCTCAAGGGTTCCCCCAGCACCACACGGTGGGAACACTTACTCAAAAAGACGACCAGAAATAATGACATTATCGCAACCCTCTTGACCAAGAATACTTCTAATTCACTAAAGCTCAATGCAATATAAAAGGAATATATTTTGGAGAAGTGGGGCTTAGAGCGTTGGTTAGAGCGCAGAACCATGGAAATAAACAGCCAGGGCAAGGCGGCTCCAATCCAAGCGACACCACATGACTTAAAATGACATCCGGTCTTAAACCCCGAACCATAACCCCCAAACAGCGACCTGTGATGAACTAGTTATAAGCTGTGAAGACAAGGAAGAATAGTATATTGGGAATATGCTGTCTTTGTGTATGCCTGTGTGTGTGTGTGTGTGTGTGTGTGTGTGTGTGTGTGTGTGTGTGTGTGTGTTTGGGGGGTGGGGCGTATGTCCGATTATATGCCGTCCTCAGACATAATTACACACTGTTAAAAGTGACAGAGGCATTGAGCCAAACAAATGTCTCAACAATTACTTCTGCCAATCAACTGCCATTTCGAGGACTCATCCTAATGGGCTTTAAAGTAGTGCTCCAGCAGAGGAAGACTTGACCAGGAGACGGGCAGGTGGGTGATGGGCGGCAACAGGATCATACACTATGAGGTGGGGTGGCGGGCGTGGGATGGGCGGGCAGGATAATGCTGGGGAGGTAAGTGGGCGGGTGAACTGGGGGATGGAGGCTGTGCGATGCGTAGTGCTACCGGACGGGAGGAAACTGAAGGACCCAGCGGGGATCCTTCAGCCTAATTGACTGAGTGGGGGCGCCATTACCTTCCGAAGTCGAGCGTTGGGGTCGAGCATCACCTCGCCTCTAACAGCTTTAGGATACTTGTTGTGATTTTGATGTCATTACCGGAGCCACCGTGTGCGAGATCAGATTAGTTATTTTTATCATCCTGCATTGTTATTCGCTTGTTGCAGTCTCACGTTTCTGCAGCTCAGTGTTTTTGTTATCGATTTGTCAGACATCAGTTCGTGTATTTATGATAGTATTTGATATGGTCCTGCTTGCATGTCGTTAGGTCTCAGGCAACGGAAGGTTTTGCCGATAAATGTGGTTCCTGTTAATATTTTTTAGACAGTAAGTTAAAGATGAGAGGTTAGAAAAGTACATTTCGGTAGTAAGGTCAGTATTTGTTAGGAAGGTTACTAGAGTCAGGTTATCTATGTGAAGTACGTATATGTTTATGGAATGTTAAAATATTTTGATTTTTCTTTAATATGCCGCTGTCAAGTATTTGGGTGTGCGGGCGCATTGTGTGTGTGTGTGTGTGTGTGTGTGTGTGTGTGTGTGTGTGTGTGTGTTGTGTGTGTGTGTGTGTGTGTGTGTGTGTGTGTGTGTGTGTGTGTGTGTGTGTGCGCGCGCGCCTTTCTCTCTCTCTCTGTCTTTGTGTTTAGTGTTACGGTGCAGATTTATTTCTGGAAACTGTTCTGAAACTAACTGAGTAAATTCTCTTCTTGAAACGACGAACTGGAGGCGGCCGGCGGTGGTCAAGGTCACGTTTTACGGTGCTTGCTCTGCTGTTGCCTCTGACGCCGCTCACCTTGCTCCCCTCGCCCCTCTTGACCCCCCTTATTCCTCCCTCCCTTCTCCCGCAATCTCCCTCCGCCTTTCCCTCGCCTCCTCGCTGGGTTTGCTGTTTGCTGGCCTTTGTGTGTGTCTTAGCCGCAACCCCCCGCCCTTCCTTCCTTCCTTCACTCCTCATTTCTCTCTCTCCTCCTCCTCTCTCTCCTTTTCACCATCACCTCATTCTCTTCCTCTCCCCATCTCCTCCAACCCTGCCTCCTTATGTTATTCACCTCCTCCTCCTCCTCTTCCTCGTTCTCCTCCTCCTCCTTCTCTTCTCCTCCTCCTAGCACTCTCTTCCAGACAGGCTCTCTCAGTCCTCGGTGGTCACGCGTGAGAATAGACAATACATGGAGCACAGTTTCTCTATAAGCCTGTATGGTTTCTTTGGCGCAAAAGGTAAACTAATGAAGTAGATAGGACGTTACATATTCTTATGTCAATATAGCATCATTGCACGACATATTTTCCTTCAGTTGAAGTTTTAAGCTTTAAGAAAACTGCACGTCCCCCTCACCGTTTCTTTTTTTTCCTTTGTGACGGAAAATCAGCAAAATTCCGTATGCATCAAAGTTTTTCATTGTCTTACCAACAACATAAAAATATCAAGATGAGGGCGGCTTTCAAGAACAGGCTCGGCTTCCGCCCTAATTTTCTGCCGTTGTCCCTCATCAGAGAGAGTGCAAAGTTGGGCAAAGATTTCCTACAAGATAAACTCCCGCGTAACATGATCGCGCCCCTCACGGTCAGATAGTGTACCCAGAGCCTGCGTCAGTCAACACTCCGCATGTCGTAAATTGAACTAATTTAGCCAAGTGGCCGTGGCTGCTGAGGAAGTGTTTAAAACTTGCCGAGTTTGCGGGCTTGAGCATCTCACTTATCCTGAGGTGTGGCTGCCTTACAAGGGGGATGTGACTGAGGGAAAAGTTTAATGAAAATATAAAACCCCTTCTCCAGGCTGCTCTGTAATAATGAGCGACAAAAATAATCATCTCTTGGTATTGCTAATTATTATATGGTTCAAAGAGGATGAAAGGCACTAACATTAATTACTGAAAAATATAAACCGTCAGTAGTGGGAAAAATAATGGATTGCACTGTAGTCCCCTTGATAGAGGTAACCAAAGGGAAAAAAATACGAAATCCACCTGTATGTCGTTTTCAAATGTTATTCCGATGGTATGGAATTTCTGGAGCCTTAAAACTGAAGGTAGTGAAACTTATGCTATCTTGCGACACACTATGTTAAGGACTTTTAAACGGACAGTTACGATTTTGTTTAAGCATGAATTATGAAGTCTTGAACTGTATGGTTGAAACTTATTTATATGTATGTCTCTAATGGTGTTTTCTTTGCTTGCTCGTTGCTGGCATGTGTGTGTGTGTGTGTGTGTGTGTGTGTGTGTGTGTGTGTGTGTGTGTGTGTGTGTGTGTGTGTGTGTGTGTGTGTGTGTGTGTGTGTGTATGTGTGTGTGTGTGTGTGTGTGTGTGTGTGTGTGTATGTGTCCGTTCCATGCGTCTGTTTATGGAACGTGACGCTAATGAACCACGCAGGAAGAAGCTCTGTAAAAAAGAGGGACATGAAAGAAGCCTATTGATGAGTCCCAAAGTGGCTGACACTCACGTTAAGGCAAAAAAGCAACAGTTTGATTGACAAACACCCGGCGCCACTGCCATTGTGCTGTTGAAAGAAACAAGAAAATGCTAAATGTAAATGAGTCATTGGAAAGAAAGGAACCATTGACAAGCTTCAAACACGTGTCCTGTAGAACCTAACAAACATGGGCCTTGGAGAACCATAACAAACACAGGCCTTGAAGAAGAATAACATGCCCGTGCCTTAAAGAATCATAACAAACACGTGCCCTGCAGAACCATAACAAACACACGCCACTTTTGCCGTGTTCAAGTCTTATTGTTATACTTTCCTCTGTTGTTTATATTTTCATCGTTACAGACTATTATTAAACACATGTCAGCTATACTCTTCAGAGATGCGAGGAACTGAGAAAAACGGCGTTGACCAGAGGAAATGATGAGGAGACACCGCGTGTGGATGTACCCGCGGAGGAGCACACGGCAGGAGAACGTGTGGAGGGTAAAGGTGGGGAAGTAAAAGAGGGATGAGAAGTGTGGGACGGAGGCAACAAAGGCTGAGGCAGAGAGAGAGAGAGAGAGAGAAAGGAGGAAGAGAAGGAGAGATATCATTACGAGCCCCTGAGCGGTCGTATAACAAAACACCGACTAATGACTTCCCTAGGCCACCACGCCGCTGCCCTCGTCTTGTCTACCGCCTTGTACGGATGGAGGAGGGATGAAGATGGGATTGTCGCTTTGCCTTGCCTCTTCGGACAAGTTCCCCTCTACAAAGTCTATAATGCCGCTCTGTGTTGTGGAGGATGACAGTGGGGGTAACTCCCTCTCGTGTGTGTGTGTGTGTGTGTGTGTGTGTGTGGTAGGAGTTTGTAAGTAGGGAGTGTTTAATGGTGCTAGTTTTTTTTTTTGAGATTATGGAGAGAGAGAGAGAGAGAGAGAGAGAGAGAGAGAGAGAGAGAGAGAGAGAGAGAGAGAGAGAGAGAGAGAGAGAGAGAGAGAGAGAGAGAGAGAGAGAGAGAGAGAGAGAGAGAGAGAGAGAGAGAGAGTTATATAGACAGACCGACAAACAGACAGGTAGACAGACAGACAGACAGGTAGATGGATACAGGTAAATAGATATTGTTAATACAGATAATAGATAGACCGGTAGTAGACAGACAAGGGAACAGTGAAGCAGGCAGATAAATAAATACAAATAAATAAAGACATATAAACAGATTGATGAATAGAGAAAGATAAACAGGCAGGGAAACAAAGGACAAAGACACAGACTGGGACACAGGGTAGCAAAAACAGGTAGTCAGAGAAACAGGAAACGACATATAGACTTGGAAACAGACATAACGCAGGAAAGACATCAATTTTTTTTTTTTGGCCAGTCTTAAACTCTAGTCCCTGATCAGTAATGCATGGCAATAATAATCAATTCATAAACATAAGTGGAATTATTTTTCACACATTTTTTAGAGTGAAATTTTATGTAGACTAAATTTGGGTGCGGAAACAAACAAACAAAAGAGCCGCTGGAAATACGTTGTGATTTATCTAACCACGGCTTCCAAAACATCAACACAATCTGCCTCTTTTTTTTTTCCCCCTCGTGTGTGACTGTTATTGTTCCCTCGCCGGCGCCATCGAGGTCCAATCATTCTTTCATCATCACGCGCCATTTGTATTGGTCACGCGTTATTTATATTTGGTCATTTTCTCCCGCAAACATTTAATCATAACATCCATCACACTCCTAATCGGCCTGCCAGCTGCACTCTCGCCTCACGCTCTCTTCACTCCCTGCTCTGCCTTCCGCTCCCTCTCCCACCCCTCTCTGCTGCCTCATTCAGCAATGTTTCTCTCCTCTCGCTGCTTCTACGCACATTTTTGCCGGTCGTGAAACATCAGTAAATATTTTCTCCCGCCTTCACTAATAACTTGCTCTTTCCTCTTTTTATCATCAAATGTATTTGTTATGCTCTTTTAGACATCTACGAAGTTTCATTTTCTCATCCGCCTGTTTCTTGCCATGAGTACTGTTACGTATTCATATTTTTTGCAGCGGTCCTAGATAGTTCCCGATCGTCACCCACTTGACCTATTTCCACTTCACTTCTCTACTTACTCTTGAAGCCCCTACTTAACTTTCTGAAGTGTTTATTTATTTGATGTGGAATATACTTGCAGCCATTCCTTGACAGTTCCGAAGTTTGGGCCTAGGGCATACATTAACAGAATCTAACTCACACAGCTTACCCAGGATACAAAGGCCTATCATTTAAAATAGGAGAGTTTGACCTTGCAGCGAGCCAGCGTTTTCTTCCCAAGCTGGCGAGGTACAGAGATATGATCGTCAGTGTGGAACTAGATTCACTCGTTGCCTTTCTTGAAGTTGTGATGGCTTTTTTTTCAGGGGTTGTCTACCTTAACTCTTTGAGGCTTATATATAATAAAACATGTCTCCGTAAAGTGACATTGAGTAACCATAGGTATAAATCAACGGAATGACTATTTTGAATTAGCCAGATAGTAATTATAAATTTTATCATAATCATTTTCATGATAATCATAATCATACCCTCATCCCGCTTCTACAAAGTGCACGGCATTGCATCCTTTTACCCAAGCTAAAAAGACCTAGCCGGGCAGGTGCATGTGATTATATTTACGCAGAGAAAACATTAAATACGTGCGCACATTGCAGTACTTGGCGTCGATGAGGCGGAAAGCAAACACGAGGCCTCGCCAGCACGCGCCCGGTGCAGGGAGCGAGTGCATACTTTTTGGTGCGTG